>NW_016157829.1:131186-197788 GCF_001687245.7 Rhagoletis zephyria | reverse complement strand
TGAAAGCCATAAGGAGACAATTTTTTGATAATAAAACAATACCATAGAAATATGTATGTATATCTAAATTCAAGATAATCATCTTGGAGGAATATAGTTTTCTGTTTACCTGTTAATATATCTAGCCTTAGTTGTGAAAGCGTATTTAGCGCAGCATAAAACATTGCACAGACGCGCGACACTTGTTCGACTTCATTGCCATCCAGCCGACGCCATGTTCTGCTGCCTCTTGTGAAGTTTCCTCGTGTTGAGCCGCGATCCAATGCTCGTCGGATTAAGTTGCTAGTAGATGCATGTGCCGGTGGTTGAAATTCTATTCGTTCGTAGGTCGCATTAATGTTTCGAAGTAAGTCTACTAACAAGACCTTGATGCATCGATGACCCCATAGCAAATGAAACTGTTTTTTGATCAAAGCTACATTTTGATTTTGTGCCGGATCCAACGAGGGAGTATGCCAGCCAAGAAGTTCATGCCATTGCGTGAATACTCCTTTACTAGATACTGTGTTGGGTATATTTTCCAGAAGCACTGTAGTTGCATTCTTTTAACAAAAATTTTCAATTAATTTTTAAAGCTATAAACGAGACTATTTTAAATATTCTGTAGCCAATTTAGTGATTTGCCCAATGATTTCGGGATATTGTATCTGAATGGGCGACCCGATCCACATACTTGTAGTCAAGGATCAAAACTTTATTTTCAAACCTAATTTTGTAATTTTCGGTCATTAATTTATTAAGAATTCGGTTTGAAATATGGGTGTTTCCATCAAAAAGTAGACCGCGTAAAAAATTAAAAGTCCTATATCTAACTTATTTATAGGCCGATTTGGCTGCTATTTATAATATACATATACTGGTTATTTAAGCAGAAACATTTTTGCCAAAAATGGTGTCGTTAGGTGGCGCCAGGGTCGAGATATTTTGTAAAACCGTATTTATAAATCTATACATAATATAAACGAAAGTCGAGATACGCGGTAATCTCGAAAACTACTGAACGGATTTGGACAAGATTTTCTCTAATATACTCTGTATCAGGGATGATAAATGAGTTTTTTAATTTTGTACCAAATGACTAAAAAAAAGTGTACAAAATAAGCCGAAAAAGTACCAACATTTAAAACACTATACATATGCGAATGTGATCAATTGTGAATTTTAACTATGTCGTCGGAACGTAGAATGATGACTAATGTATAAAATTGCTTTAACAAAAATACCAAACGATTTCTTAGTTTTATGTAACTATCATTTGAATGAATGTGACTGGTGGGAAATTGAAAATAACTCTATTTTACCCTTGTGCACTCAAAGATGAACCAAATATGAAAGCCAAAACACTTAATTTGCACGAACGATGTATTTGTGTCGTGAAATATGAGTTATACGCTTTCGTTTTCAATAAAAATTAGGTTTATATAATCTTTATAGAAAATATTTAAAGTTGTGACTGCTGGAACATCTCCTTGTGGCTGGTGTTAAGTACTTATGCATGAAATAAAAGTTTCTATATACAAAAATTACAACTTCTTTTGATTTGTTTAATATTTTCCCACAGGTTAATGAAATGTAGTCATTTAAACAGAGGTTACTACTAAAATAGAGATAATTAGGGCATATTTAAATTTATGTAGTTTTCCTCTTTTCAATGGAATGACCCTTATACAAAAACCAAATTCATGACGAAAATTGGATGCTACCCCAGAAATGCGCATACATGCATGCAATAGTTAACAGTTTAATAATTTCATTCTTCACATTAAAATATAAAGTATGCATACTATTTCTAGTAAAAGTTTTTATTCATATTTATATTGTACTGCCTTAGATTTTTAGTAATTTGATATGGGGTTAGATAAAGTGAAAGGTGATTTGTAAGGATTCCATCATCTTAAGAGTTTAGGAAACCCTGCTTTAAATGTTTGTGTGAAAGTTATATTCTATATATATATTCTTCAAAAATACTGATGATTACCGTGTTTATATTAACCGGTGTCAAAAATTCTAGTTTTAGACCATTTTCCAATGGTTGCCAGGTGGTCTGAGGAGGGTTTCGAAGGGTCAGGTGTGACTTTTTACGAAGTTTGAACTGTGCTCTTTCTATTGGGTTGGATATCAAGAGCCACACCCCCTCCGCCCACTAACCCAAAAACAGTGGGCATATATGTAAGTAAACATTTCCCTAAATATTTACCGTAAAAAGGGGATACGCGAGCTCTTTTGCTTCTAGAGGACTTTCAATTGTAAATAGATTGACAACGTTCGCCAAAAATGCTAGCAATTTAGTTCCCTGAGAAATGTGGGAAGAAAATTAAAATAGGCTTTATTTTTTTTAAACAAAGACTCACTGGCATGCTGTTTGTAAATTCAGAAAAAAAGGTCGCGTCATCGGCAGCTTGAAGGAAACGTTTTAGTATCTCCATTGATGTAAGTTGTTCTATGCATTGCGGAGTGATTATATTCAGATGGTACACCAGTGCCGGAACAGATAAGATTTCACCCAAAAATTTAGCGAGTAAATTGCGACTGAAATCGCCATCAATTAGAGGGCGTGTAGCCAGAGTCATTATAGCTTTGATCGATACAGGTTTAATGGAAAGGTCTTCGCGTGCTGTGCCTTTTAATATAATCGACTGTTGAAAGAAAATAATTTATGGGAACATAACAACACGTACATATGTATCTTAAAGCCATATCGAAATACATAAAAATTTTCCCAACTTACACGCATTGTTTTGAAAAATCCATTTTGTACTAATTTACCCTGAATATTGCAGCATATTTTCTGTAAAGCGGGTTGTAATTTTTCGAATTGCTTACTTCGAAGAATGCCCCACGATTTTGGCGATGTAAAAACCACCAAAGTGTGCAAGTAGAGTGCCAAAGAAATACTATCTGTATGATTTTCTGTTTACGAAAATTGCAAAAGTTAAATGATTATAAAGTTAAATACTATGCCTACCCGGCTTAAGGTCCTGCAACATTTGACAGCACAGACTGAGTAATGATTTGATGTGCGCCAGCCATGGCAAACTAAAAATGATTTATAAATAAAATAATTGACTTATCCAATTTTGAAGCGGCGTATTATTTCCTTCCAAATCACCTCTTATCTTTATGCAAACATAAAGCTGCGTATGACATTTTTGGAGAATCGGTTTCCATGGCTTTATTTAGATACCGACATAAACATTCAAACCTCTCACGCGACTGTTCACCCTCGAGCGCTTGCTTTTTGCTTTGAAAATACGTGAGGAACCGGCGTACAACAGGATACACAGTTATTGCTGGCATAAGCTCAACATCCTTTTCATTTCCTTCTGCCGCTATCAAATTATCTAAATCGGATCTATGTACATGTGTATTATAGTGAAGTAATCAAGTTATAAGGTCACAAATACTTACATTATTTGATTGTGATACTGCCTACGAGTCACATATCCTTTCCATTGAGCCTGTATTCGCACAGCTGCCCCTTCACGACGTTTCTCCAATGCACGCTCCTCTCTCGCAGCTTTGGTGTGCTCCAAAAAGGACTTTTTTTGCGATTCAGAAGGAACGAACATTCTCTTATCTAAACTGATATGGGAGTTCTGGAGAGACTAGTGTTGCTATCAAATCAATTTTGCATAAATATAATGCTTCCAAGACCGTTCAAATCACATGTTGGATATTCCATTCGGCTTTTTGCTAAACTATTACTCAATTTTTCCTGTCTTCAATGCCTTTATGTGTACTGTGTACAAATTGTATAAAAAATTACTAAATATGACCAGGGCTGCCAGCTCTACCGTGAAGTGCTACATTGAGTGCCAAGCAGTGCTGCCAACTCAAAAGGTACAGAAATCCCATTCTCCTTTGAAAAACGCCCTGTTTACATGAACGAAAGACACAAGATCACGTAAGAACAAGAGAGTGAAAAAAGTCGATTTTTTTTAGCGGGTTCTACGCCATCTTGTTTCACTGGAAAACGAGCGAAAAGTAAACAAAGCACAGAAAACAACGAAAACCAAAATTAGCCAAAATTATTGTCAGCCACTTTAAACGCACAATTTAGGTAAAATGATGCAACAAAATGCTTTAAAATGTGTTGTCATGTTAAATTAACTCTTCTTTACTTGAATAAAAGTGTAAAATAGTGGTGCTTGTGATGTAAACAAATGCTCAGCTGACGAACCCGCTTTCGCAAACTTTTTTCTCAAAACCAGTTACAAATGCAACGTCGCGTTCTTACGTGATCTTGTATTTTTGGTTCATGCCCTGTTTATCCCATTTTAAAATTCGAAAATCCCATTTATGAATATTATATATTAAAAGTTTTCAAGAACAATATATATATAAAGAGTAGATACAGTGACTCAAACAAATGACCACATATTGATTTATTTAAATATTCGTAAGGTTTATCGAGATAATTTTTTTTTGTATTTTTCTATAAAAAAAACCGTTCGATGTTTAACCGAAATCATATCACAGATTCACACTTCACAAAGCACATTTAGCTCTAAATGCTACTCTTGCAGGTATATTCTGTACGTTACCGAAGATTTTGTAACCGGAAAATTGTATTACCAAAAAATGTTACCAGTTCCTGTCACAGCGATTTCGCAACCAAACATAAGGCCAAATTTCGCGAAAAATTCCATTGGAAGGCACTACCGGAAATTAAAAGGATGCACTTACGGAAGTACAGGTTGATAAACACGGGTTCTCACCCTGTTTTACCCAGATTCTCACCAGATTCCGCTGGAAATCATCACTTTTTACCAACACTATAAGAATGCAACCCTATACAATTTTGGTACGCGACTTGTCAAACTTTTGTTGGACTGGGACTTTCTACGAGTGAGAAAAAATTTCATTGGCTTTAAAATGGAAATATGTTGGTAAAATTAGAAAACAAAGTTATTGGCGAGTCCGAAGTGGTAATCTTATCATCGAAACATTTAACTCGAGTGGAAATGTTTGATAGAAAAATTACTTTGTAAAGTAAGCATATCGCGTCTACATGACGACAGGGCGGATTAATCGGAATACATTACAAAGAAAACGCGATGAAATTATTCAAGGTTTTCACCGAGTGCGTTTTGTGCTGAAATTTTTGTAACAAAGAAATATTACAACAAATTTAAACAAAATATAATTTTATCAACAAAACCAAAGCATAAGCCATCAATACGATAAATCAGTATCCTTAAAAACGAATTGGGAAAACGTAGATAGACGTTGGAAGAAATTTTGGTATCAAAAATCAGTAATAACCAACATATCTATATATATGCAAACAGTAACAACAACGAAATTAGTGCGTGCTGCAATTAATGTTGTAGTGACTGTGCCTAGTACATGAATACATACATATGTATTTACCAAAGAGCGGAAGTTCAATTTGCGAAAAATATTTAGGACAAATCTAAGTGCAATCTTCGAGCGCAGTTTTACGTTTTCCGTTGTTTTACTTCACAGCATGCAAGGTACTCGTCGGAAGCACTGCATTTTCCACCATAGATAAATGGTAACGGCATTTGACGATCGAGGTAAAAGGGAACCTAGGAAAGAACATTTAATACTGCGCCGTTAATGCCAACGCCACTCTCGTCATATTAGAGGTAGAAGTACTATAACTTTAAGTACTTGCATGTCGAGAAGTCGGTTTTAAAAAGATTTCAGCAAGGCATTGCGTTAGCAAAAGTACACGTATAGGACTTTAACACATTATAATTGCGCAATATTCCTCTGAAATAATTGGAAACGAAAAAGCAAACAATTCGACGACTTGATCGCAGATCTCTACGTTTTCCATAAAAATCGTTTGCAATATAATAAATGCTAAGTGGTGATCAAAAGAAAATATGCAAATAACGTCAGAAAACGTGTAAATAAAATTTGCCAAATAGTCGTACAAACACCTTAATTTGCGGACAAAGAGACACTAACAGACTGCCGCATATACAATATACAATACAATCACAATCTCAAAAGGATGACTTTAATTTCCTGGAGAAATTAAAAAAAGGCGTATCATTTGCTAAATTATTTTGACAGTCATTAGCAGTCAAAGTAAGTATTGAAAATTTTCCAAAATTTAAAATGATATTAGAAATGCAAACTGTATTAGCCGCAAATCTTCTGGGCGGCAAACAAATAAACTGTATATATCCGTTATTTATAGATATATGTACGTACATACATACATATATACAAATTGTCTTTATTTGAACTACATACATAAATATATGTATTAGATTTATTTATTTGTGGATAAAGGTGTAGATGTATAAGGGATGCCATTGTGGCGCGCAAACTATTCTCATTATTCAATTTTGGTCCCGACAATTTAATTTTAATAATAAAAAAGTAACATTATAAAAAGCATAGCAAACTTAAAGAGTGCAAAATGCGATGCCTCGACAAGTTAATTTTATCAGAGTGCGAGCGGTATCACTGTTTGTCGTTCATTAGATAAGTGCGATTCGATCGACGAACAGCAAACAATCGAAATTAACTGCGCCAGAAAAGTTGGGGCGATGATCATCCACTGCCGTTGTCGAACACTGCTACGGTTGCAAAAATGTTGATCAGGAAAGTGTTTATGTATTCATTTTTGTTTTTTAATCGCTAGATGTGTGTAATTCAGCACAGTATATTTTATGCTAATCCCCAAACCGAACCTACATTTTGTATTGAGAGGATTTTTTGCCTTGCATCTGAACATAAACTGGTTGATTTTGTAGGAATAACGTGAATTCTAACCAAATTTTATTAATCAACCAATTAAAACACTAGGATTATCTGAATATGCAAAAACATCTACCTTGCATGGCGAAATGTTGATTGATAAAAGTGGCCTTTACACACAATGTTTTATCTTTGAAGCAGTTATAACTAACTAAAAAGATGTGTGTAGGCACATTCGTTATCTAACCTACCTTTAGTTACTCAACAAGTTCACAAAAAATCGGATCGTATTGATTTTAATGGCCCCCTTAAATATGTAGTTGTTAATTGGTTGAACCAACGATTGTTGAATTCAACTAAAAGTTGCCATTAAAATCACCCTCTGTAAACTCGCTGTACAGTAAGTTTGATGAAATTAATGTTTAAAAACAAAAACATACATAAGTTTATATTTACAAAACAAAGTACATATGTACATATTGTCCAATTTCTGTGTTAACCTCTTATCTGCAATAGGGTCAGTATAGAGTATTAAAAATGCTTATTTCTTCCCCTAGGATACAATAAACGAATTTTTTACTTAATATTTCTGGTTCTCCTAACGCTAGTACCCATAGTATTGTGATAAGTTGTAATTTTCGCAGAAATGGGACGGAATGTACATACATACATACATGTACATGTGTATTTAATTGAATTCTTTTTTTGGTAACTTGCGGGTTGATTTGTAGGGAAATTTACATCATAAGAATATACGAAATATCAAAACCGACATGAAGTATACCACTGGAGAGAATAGTGGCAATAGCCACAACATGTGTGGAACCAATGACCAAACTCCTAAAACATTTGACTTTGCCCGAAATCAGAGTCCAATTACATTTAGTGAACAGGTTACTACTGTGACGAGGTTTTTTGAAGGATGGAATGATTGCGAACGAACAGTTGTTATATACGCCCTGCTGAAGCGCCTGAGATATCCTAGTTTAAAATTCTTACAATACGCTATTGACCACGCCCTGACGCAAAGCTTAGGCTCAGATTCTAACCTAAGTAGTGTTATCATCGACATAAATGCGAACAATCCATCGTATTTGCAAAATCTATTAAACGCCTATAGGACGTTGCACTTGAACGACGCCGTGGACGCTCTGACATCGGGCTCTTTGGACAAGGAATCCATGCCATGCTATGGTTCCGATTTTCAAATCACAAACTGCGATGAGCGCAAATTATACGAGAAAAAGAAGGAGATACTGTGCGAGGTTTTGAACATGTTACCGCTATTGAAACCGGGAAACGATGACGCCAAGTTAGCTTATTTGGCTCTCGTTCCAGCAGCAGTGAGAGACACTATGAATCAGCGGGTCCCCACAGAGTTGGTACAACAAATATTTTCGTACTTACTCATCCACCCCGCTATAAGTAACGAAGACCGCCGGTAATGCTTATATTTCATAGATATTTATTTAGAATAGATAATGAGTATTTTTTTTATTAAATTTTTAGCTCGCTCAGTGTTTGGTTGCGACATCTGGAAGATCATTTGCATGCTACCGATAAGTTGACGGATCCGAAAAACCCCAACAACTATACCATCAACCAGAGCATAGCAGCTGGGTCGGATGCTTCAGTTTCCTCAATAACATCGTCGTCATCTATGTCGAACAATTCGATGTCATCATCCGGCAGTTCGGCAGCAGGGCACATATCGACTTCGCATACAATGCCTAGGAGCATTGATTGGCAAACCATTGCTCCGCCAAGCAAACAGCACCACTTAGTGCAACAAACTCCGCTTCCACAGCCAAAGTCACACCCGGACTGGTCCAGCTTTCCGCGGAGAGATAGTGGGTTCTCAAACAGTTGCTTAAATAATTTGAGCGGTATAAGCTCAAGTAGTAGCGGCAGCAGTTGTAGTAATCGGCGAAACAGTAGCATTACTGACCAACTCTGTGATAATTTCAATGGTATTAATCTAAACGAATTAGGATCTAGTCAAAACAAGATGGGCTTGTCTTTGGGGATCGCAACCATTGGGTGTGACACAAATCCAGAGGAATCATCATTGGTAAATGGAGTGGCTGCAGCAGCCGCCGCAACTGCTGGCACTGCAATACCTGGCCTTTTTGGCAACAGCAATAATACGCCAATGATAAACATCGTGGCAAGTGGTGCCAATGACACAAGCCTATGTGCCAGCAGCAGTGCAAATAATCCCAACAACGACGACCATGATACATCCTTTTCCAAGAATGGCACCGAAATCGTCGACTTTGAGCCTCACGTGACCATCAACGTTAGCGAAGAATGCAAAAATGGTGCTTCAGTGCCTGCAGGCCATGAACAAAATGCAAACAATCAATTACAGCAAAAGGTAAATTTAAAAAGTGCATGTATGTAATTGTTGGACTAATGATATTATTTCAAACTATTGCAGTCCCAAATGGAATTTACTTCGATGACGGCAAGTAATTATGAGCAGATGGATGTGACTCGCTGGAGCTTAGATGGAAAACTGGGTGCACTTAAAACTCGACGCTCTAATAGCCTTACTACACAAGCAATATCCACATCTTCGTCGTCTTCTAATTCTTCGGTGATTACAGTCAATGACAACTGTTCAAATTCCACTGAAAATTTGGCACAGTTTGCAAATAAGCCTAGAAGTTTCTCGCTTTCCATAGAACACCAGCGTGGTGTTTTAGCCAATAGTGGCTCAGATACACGCCTCGATGATTTCAAGCCCGGTTATATAAAATTTCAAACACGAAATGTCGGCATGTCAAATATTGGCTTGTGGTTGAAGTCTTTGCGCTTACATAAGTACATTGATCTCTTCAAGAATATGACATATGAAGATATGCTTTGTATCACTGAAGAGTATTTGCAAGGTTTAGGCGTCACCAAAGGCGCTTCGCACAAGCTAGCACTCTGCATAGAAAAACTAAAGGACCGCTCGCCTCACTTAAGCAAACTGGAGCAGGATTTGCGAAATGGTCAAACGAAAATACAAGCGGCTGTAGAGGATTTAGCCAACATGGTACTCTCTCCCATGAAACCTGTAGAAGCTTTTACTAGTGGAGCAAGCGAAGACAATGTAGCGCTCGGGTTTCTGAAAGTTGTTGATATAGGTAAGAGATGACATTTTGAATTTCACTGGAATCGCGACTGCTTTATTTGAGGCTTATATTTTTTGGAGATAAATCTCTTATGATCTAAAAATAAAACAACCAGGGTATTGGGTCCTAAAAATAAAAAGCCAAATTTAAAGCTTCCAAACGATTTTCTTTTTACCGAAAAAAAAACTACTAAATGCGATTATTTTTGTTTGAAAAAATTAACATTTCAAAATAACTAATTTAAAAATTAATTAAATCATGAAATACCGATGAAAGTATGAAAAAAATATGGCTCTAATTTTAATGGCTAAATTAAAACTTCTATTGAAGAGAACATAACTGGTACGGTCTTTGGAATTTATACATGAACATGCATTTGTTTTGCAGTGAGCTCTATGATTCAACACGACACTGGCGCGTCGCAGGACGAGGAAAACATTAACGTACTGATGTGGGTTCTTGACCGTTCCATACACAACGAGGCTTTTGTGAACCAATCCACCCAGCTTAAGGAATTAAAGTTCAAACTGTCAAAGCTAAAAATGTCGATTGGGCACAAAGCGCACCACGTCAAAAATGGAAGTGTAGGAAATTTAAATAAGCCTAGGTAAATTTATAGTGAATTCTTTTGATAATTGTATACATTCTTGAGTCTTTAATTTTGTATATTCACAAATGACACAGGTGGGGTGGTAAATCGCGCAAATGTGACGTAAAAAATGGAAGCAATGACCGCATCAACCATAGAAAAAATTCGAATGATACGCTAAACTTCTCAATCAACGGCGTACCTTCAGCGCAGCAGCAACAGCACCATGGCATCCATACTCAACCGGCTGATTTCGAAAAGGTCGCTCACCTAAACGTTGGTGCTAATAACAGCGGCAATAACGGGGTATCGCAGCAGCAATACAAAAGTTCGTCATATCCCAATTTCATGAGCAACCAACATCAGCAGGGAAAGCAGCAACATCAAAATCATCATTCACAATTATCCCAACAACAACAACAGATGCAACCTGCAGTTCTGTCACACCATGCTCATTTTCCGGCGCTACCTTCACACCAACAGCAGCAGCAACCACAACATCATCGGCGATCCCTTAACAATTTAATAGTGGTGTCTGGAGGACCACAGCAAGCCCAAAAAATGACCTTTAAACCAGGTCAAGGCATTGTACCTGTAGTGCCAACGTCCACCGAAAGCCAACTACGCCGTACTAGTCTTACAACAACGATCACTAATCAAAGCAGTAATAATGTTAATTTGCCATCTGCGTTTGCCCCAAGTGTTGGAAATGTAGCCGCCGGCAATGGCGACACCTCAAAGCAAAAACAAAATATACTGCAAGCACAACACCAACAACAAACAAAGCAGACAATGACATCAGCTGTAATGGTTAGTACCGACGAACTTGCACTTGGAGGTGTGATCGGCCCACAACAACAACCTCAACAACACTCACATCTAATAAATAACAACAGTAGCATGCTAAATAATAATTTACTTTGCCAACAGCAGCAGCAACAGTTGCAGCTATTAGCCGCTGCAGCCGCAGCTGTTGGCAACAGCTGTCGAAATAGCAACTTATTGAACTGTCTGTGCAATGTTAACGCTAACGGTAGCAACAATTGTAGTAAAACCAACTGTTGTAGTGTCAATAATGCCAATAGTTGTAGCAATTTACCGACCCAATTCATCGAGCCACATAGCGGCAACCAACGTTCGTCTCTAGCAACCCCTGCAACAATGCCACTGTTAAATAATATAAATATGTCGCTGAAAGATAAATTCCCTACCAAAGGTTCCTTGTCCAATTCTGCTGCTGTAAATATGAACGACATTAATAGTTTAGATCAACTAGAAACGCTCTGCTTGCAAATGACCGAACAGGCAATCAACTAGGATTGTTAATTCCTTTGGTTATATTTGATGAAATTTTTTTTTTTTCGTTCAACGCAGATAATGGTTGCATTTTGTTTGATACTTGGTACTTGTAGATATTTTTGGTTTCTGTCTTTCATTAACTTTACTTTCCTCTGTTAGACAAATTGTAACTACTAACCTAGACGAAGTTGATTATATACAAGTATTTAGAATATTGACACTATTTAACTTGTTAAATGCATTTGGCTAGTTAAATAGTGGAAACCCAGTTAAATCAAACATACCATTAGTTAGTCAACGACGTAAGCGTCATTAGTAGTTGTGGTATACCTGATTTTGTGGTTAGATGTATATTTTCCAAATTGTAATTGATTCCGTTTTTTTGTTCTCTTTGTTTCTTTAATTATTCAGGAGAATTTTTCGAATTTCGAAGAGATCTTTACTCTATTCTAACATTTTGAGAAGTGACGTAATCAGACTAAACCTTTCAAAGGTATACACAAACCAATTTCAGCGAATTTTTGGGGTCATAGGTCTAATCATTGAACAAATGTGAATTGTTTTTGTTTAATTTCCTAGTAAATCCATTCTATCGTTGGATAAGGAAGCCTGGAAACAGAAAGCATGTTCTAATCAAGATATAAGTAATTACAAAATGCATCGCGACAATGAGACTGACTAAAATTACTTTCTGTTGCTAGGAATAAACGTTTGAATGCCCCTGAAAACTCTGATGGCCAACTGTTGACACTAATTCAATTGAATGAATAATGAGAGCCGATTATTACCTGGATAAAACTCATCACAATGACAGGCGCCGCTCTCGTACGGAACGTAATTGCTGAATTTAATTTTAACTAAAAAAATAATGCAACATATTTAGAATTTTAGTAGTAAAATACTTAAATATTTTACTAAGGTATTTAGCAGGAATGAGAAATTTCGACTAATCAAGGCACACTGTGTAAAGCTGAACTTATATCTTATAATACGCATGAATGCATGTATCGATTTAAGATGTCAACTATATATACTAAATAATATTTAACATAGCTAAGCTGAAATTACATATATATATAGTCGTATAGACCCTTTTTGTAAGCCCCTTGCGTAGCATTTCGGCATAATCTTGTTGTTGTAAGAGCATACGAACTCGCCAGAAAGTGTGTGGGAATACTGCTGGAGTGGCAGTCCTTGGCCAAATATAAATCTGGTTCGTTCCAGTTACGTATGTAGGTCTGACTGTCCTGGGAACGATCTCAGCATAATAGTTGGGGGAGGTGTTTTCGTCATGCCATGTAGTGAAGTTCGTTTTGTGATCAAGTGGATTAGTGAGTTGATGCTCAAGGAAGCAGATGCTACGCAAGATGGGCGCAAACGCATTGGATACGTTTGTATGTATGTGTGTTTGTAAGCATACGGCTGCTCTTTATATATTTTATTTGTAAAATCAAATATTTTAACATTATGCTTATTTTAATATATTGTATTGTAATTTTATCTATATATTTGTAATTGTGTATATATATGTATATATATATATATATATATATATATATATATATATATATATGTGTGTATATATATATACCTATATATGTATGTATACCTTTTAAGTGTTTGTTACACGTAAACAATTATGACCACGATCAGCACACAACGATCAACCTATAGTCCGCTACTCTTATTTGCATCGGCCTCTACGCAAAGCAATAGGAAAGTCGTAGTTTTTGTAAATATAATGCAAAATTTGTTGTTAATTTAAAATACTTTTCCATCATTTGCTTAAACACGCTATTAGACACAGCTCTGCATTGGAACCAATTGATTTGAGTTCGATGCATGGGACAAAACGTGACCGGAAGACTTGCGCAGCCTGTTCGCACTGTAGTAAAATTTTATTATTTTTTATATGCTAGAACAAATTTATTCTATAGCTTACCCATTTGGAAAATTTTTAAATTAATTTTAATTTCTAATCCAGTTTTATCGAATATGCATTCATTTAAACTAAAAATACGATATTAATTTGTGTTTTTTGTTTGTGACATATGGGGGAAACGGAAAGCAGAGCAAAGAGCGAATAATACCCATGATAGGCCGTCCAATTATGTAATTTAAAAAAATTAAGCATTTGTGTTGACTAGTAAACAAGAAAATAATCCATTCAGGTATGCGATGTTAGTTCATTTGTTAATGATTTACATATTTATTTATGAACCTGTATATTAGACGCATAAGATAATTCATAAATAACTAACGAAAAACGAATCTTGTATCTTTGTGTAGTACAATAACAAATTTGAGCAGAAATAAACGTTAATAATACCTAAATAAAATTTTTTTTAACCCGTCTTTGGGCTCGTTTTCAAACCGTCAAACCCACGTTGATTAACGTCTTAGTTGCAAGCAATAATCTAAGAGTTATAGGCTCAGTTAGGCATAGTTAACTTTACTTTACTTGAAAAATGTCACAGACCAACCTTATATTCACACGCCGCCAAATATCTGCCGAAAAATGCGCATACTAATCTAACAAACCATTGCACGGCGTTCGTTTACATTCGGTTGGAGTGTCAAGGCTCGGTTATGCATACTTAGCGTAGCATAGCATGTTTTCAAACGACGTTTGTCTACGCAATTCAAAATAGGGCTGGGAGTTCTAACCGGATTTTTTGTTGACTAACCGGATAATCGAATATCTGATTAATAATTGAAGGGATATTAACCGAATATCGGGCTTTTCGAATCTTAAAATTAACAATAAAATAACAAATGTTTGTGTTCTAATGAGGTGTTCTATTATATAGTTCTCAGTTTGATAGATTCTGTAATTTTGTTTGAATTTTACGAATGCGTTTAAATACTATTTAGATTATCGGAATAATCAAATGAACGGATATCCGAATAAAAAAAGAATATACGGATTTTATCCGTATTTGTACGCCAATATTCGAAAGGATATCCGAATATACCGATAGTCCCAGCCTTTATGCAAAGCCAAGTATGCTTAATTGAACCTTAACACAAAGGTAAGTAATTTCTCGTTAACGGTTGCTATAGAAATCAGAAAACATTTTTTTACTGGAGCACAACATATCCTCGAGTAACAACGAACATGCAATGTAGAGGCACGTTCACATATGTATATACTATATCTACTTGGAAATAAACTTGTTCCTAATTTGAAGACGTATACGAGCAGATTGATTTTATAAAATTGACAACCCGTTGCTATTCGATCTCTGTGGTTAGAATCATACATAAATAAATTTATAGCCATGGAAGGTAAACCTTGTGAGAGCATAATAACCACAGGACCAAAGGGGACGGCTGTAGAGACGAATGCACGATTATACAGCTCGGACAACAAAGCTGTATTGTGGCCGAGCGAACGCATTCCTCAAGGTGGACTTTTCCACACACCCAAGTTCGAGTATAGCAAGGAAACCGCCGATTTGTTGACAGGTGGGACATTGTTTTGGCTATATACATACGTACATACTGATCCTCTTGTCCTCATTCACATTTCAATGTGCAATAACATTCCATACATACATATATAAAAGAGAAAAAGATTAGTCTGGTTATTTCAATTAATTTACTATTTTACAGCTCTTATGGCTGAGTCAAAAATGTCGATGATGATGCGAAAAAAAATTAACTATCACTTACGCAACGGAGAACCATTGCCAAAACCAGAACCTCCACGTTTTAACACGAAGGATCCAGAAGCTGGGGCACTTGATATTTTACGGCATGCGCGTCTGGCCAAGCGAAAGAGTCTCGAACAAATATTGGCAAGCGATGCCTACAAGCTACCTGCTTATCGTCCGAAGCCCACGAATCGTATGCCCACCGAGAAGGAAAAGAAGCTGCTGCAAGAGGCCATGTCAGGTATGCGCTTGGCAGAGACGTCACTGAAAGCAAAGCGAAAACCAAAATCTAGGAACGACTTTAATGCTACTGAGGAGAACCTCATCGATGAACGTAAAGTTTACTATTATATATACATACATACATACATACATACATGATATTTACATACAATATAAGAGTGACCCGAAATTTATGTTTCTACATTTAAGTTTTGGATCAAATCAATGAACGGGCCAACTGGTTAGCGGAAATGGAAGAATTGGGCGAAGGTAAGCGCTTTAGAAACGAGGTTCGTGAACAAATTGCCGAACGGTTACGCCACATAAAGGCGTTAGAGGCGAAAATGCAGATTAAAAGGTGTGGTATACGATACGTGGAATAAAGAATGGCATGCAAAATTATATTCACAAATCTTATAAAGGAATACATACATATACTTTGTCGATCGGACGACAAACTTTATATATCTGTGTTCGTATGGAAAAGTAGCTTATGTCGAAAGGTTGGCTTTAGTATAAATCGGCATTGACTCACCAGCGCTAAGCCGTTGAAAAACTTTTGGCAAATAAACGTGCAAGAAATAGTTCCGATACTGGCAAGTCAATATTCTTGTTAAGTCTCATCCAAAAATTCCTTGTTGTTTAAAGAATAAAGGGAATGCCGTATTATACTAAAGCCAGCCTTTCGACATAAGCTACTTTTCCAAACGAACACAGATATGTAAATATGCTCACCTACATTTATTTAGAGTTTTGTTTTATTCCTGAAACTAACAATAAAACCATATGCCGCCAACATTGGTAACAAAATAAAAATAAAAAAAATCTGTTTAAAGGGCATAGCTCTGGACTAGTATTGTACTGACAATATTTTGAGGTCTCCTTTTTTCTGCTAAGAGTGATTACAATTTAGCTTTCCTTGATTCCAAAATAATACACATTTAATTAAGTGATTTAAAAGTTTTAATATGCATTCAAAATAAAAGTCCATATTCAAAAATTACGCTGTGAAAAAATAGTATTTAAAAATTGCAATGTAAGTAATGTTTAAAATTTTGGGATAAGATTCAGAAGCGGCTTATAGAAGCGCGTGTTGGAAGAATTCAAAGATTTTCTTTCAGCCAAAGGTTTGGAGATACTAAGGGCCGTTGATAAAATAGTAATGGGCGTGCACATTATCCTTATTTCTGAAAATTTTAATGTTTCCAATGATCCCCATTTAAATTGTACATTTCATAATTAGCTTTAGCGATAATGGAATGAAAATTGTTGCCCGCGATTTCCAAGATTCACCTTGTGGTTCAATGTTAATATAACTAATTTTTCGTGGCTTTTTGTGAATTTTAGTGCCTATTCCTGTATATTTCACTTGTATCATTTTTAACGTCATTGGTTGTTGTTGTAGCGGCTACAGCCACCCCGCCCAGATCGGTTAGTCCCCCAATCGTTGTCGTCAAGCTCTACTAGCGGTAGACCCAAGAAGCGTGCAGCCTCGATGGGGTCTGTTCATAAGGTTCAGTGGGTATGCGAAGAAATGCTTTGAATCATGGGGCGTTTCTCCGCATGCCAGGCGTCCCTAGTAATCACCGATGGTTTTAAAATAGAGTATACAATTTCCAGAATGTTATAAGAAAATTACGATTTTCAATACCCGGGCCAGATCTTTTTCGAGATTACATACATATATGCCTCAGTGTTGCATAAATGTTGCATCCCGAAGATCGGGGAAATTACATACCACAACAAGAGCAGGGTGAAGTGCAACTGCGTGGACATTTTCTTAATAGTTAAGCACAATATACATACATACATGCATACGTACATATCAAACGCTGAAGTTATTATACAAATATACAAAGAAATTATTAAAGATCAGACTTAGTTCAATGGAGTTAAATTATTTATTTAAATTTCTTCAATTAAGTAATGCAAGTTTTAAATATTAATATTTCCTTCAATATAATTATTTTTGCGTTTAAAATTTCTGCATATTTGTGGAATATACCCAGATATTTAAGATCTTGTGTTTGACGGCATTCCTCGAGGTTTAGTTTTAGCATCTTAATTCAACCAATTTTCTTTTACTGCTTATTGGCACTCAGAAATATTTAACATGCTGGTAAGTGATAGTGAAATTCACCAACTGCTTCAGCAAACCGATTTCGTATGAGGTAGCCACTTATTACTTCGGCTACCTCGTACGGACGGTCTTCATGGACAGCGTGTCCACATCGAGCCAGAACTTGCATTTGAAAGCGTCCTGTTAAAGACAGTTGCTATATAGTTTATTTAAAAATGTTCGTCTTACATCCATGAACTCACCTTGCATTTGACCTACTGTTAAAGCCTTATCCAAGCCATCAATGCTGGCCAGCAGTAGTTGTTTCGGAACACGCAAATTTAAGAATTTTTCACTCAACCCGGTAAACCAGCCTACCCAGTATTTTTCCGATTTGGACAAGTCTATACGCCAAGTATACCTGTTGAAGAAAGGTAATTAATGAGCCGCATTTACAATCACTTCCACTACATTTAGGAATTTTTGCGAGAGCCATTGTGGCGTAACAGACTGTATCCATTGGGATAGCCTATGTGTTCGTTTCTATGACAGTCGGCGCCTACGTAACGTAAGCAACCAGATTCATATCTGGCTAATACTATCACTACTAAATTCATATATCTAATCAGGGATAGTACACCCTAGAAGTACTTCCTAAAACCCCTTTGGGCAATTTCCATGTTGTTACAACAACACAGTCTTTATAATCAAACGACTCTTATTCGATTATCGCTTTTCCTTGGTATTGTGCATGTCGATTTCTCGTTCAATAAGCGACTGTATAGTTTTTTATCGCTTATTTTTCTTCAACTGTTTGTTTGTAGAAGGATAGGCGACTATAAACTATTCACACACACTTATTTAACAAGAAAAATACTTTGAAAATACCACGGATAATCGATAATCGACTAGCAGTCGTTTATCTACTACTAGTCGACACTCGCAATAGGGGTGTTAATTACCTCTTGTGGGTATCATCAGGTATAGTACAAGGTTTTTTAAAATCTGTAGAATCAGAACTACTGTCATTCTCGCTGCCAGAGGCAGTGGCAGCGACCACAGAAGTTGTTGGGCCAGTTCCGTTATCGTTGCCCATTTCTTCGTCTTCGGAAATACTGAAAGGATGTGTAAAGCAACTTCCTGCAGCACCATCGTCGATATCATCGTCTGCCAGAGGTAGCTCATTTGTAGCTAACTGTTTCGTTGTGCAACTAGGAATACAAATATGACATTGTGTAAGATATTTCTGCCATTACCAAAATTACCCTGATTCAAACTTTACTTAATAATTTGTCCCGGCATTGAGACTTTCGCGCTATCCACATTGCGTATTTGACCGCTTCTTATGCACCATTCAATAGCATTCGGTATACTTTTAAAATGGGTTGGACGCGAACGCAGGAAGCTTTGCATGCTAGCTAGTGCCTCCATTGCGGTACCTTCAACCACATCAATTACAGTGATGCCAATTATGCTCGGGATGAGCGCCTTGTGTGCAATGTGGACAGCAATAGCGGCGCCCATTGAATGGCCAACCAGATAAATGGGTGGGATGTCCTCCGTGTAAAGCTTTAGCACAAGATCACCTATATCTCTACAAAAATCTTGTTTTATCATCCATATGTCGCTATAATTACAAGTGTTTCTTACTGGGCTAGAGTATCTGAAGAGAGATCGTCTTCCTGTTCTGTTTTGGTATCACCATGACCGCGTAGATCGACTGCAAGACACTGGCAATTAATAATACGCGTTATCTCCACCTGAAATAGATGCAGCAATGAGTTTTAACGGAGTTAATTTAGAGATTTGAGATATTACGCAAAAATGTGACCACGTCAATCCAGAATATCCACCGCCGTGCAGTAGCAATAGAACTGGTCCTGCCTTTTGCGGTAGCTTTGTGCGGTAAACACGAAAAGTGCGATTTTGATCCAAAATTACATCTTCCTTTTCAGCAAAGAAATCGCTCCAAAGTGTCGGTTTGAAATCTCGAATTCGAGACTTTTTGAATGAATCACTGAAAAAAAGTTTAGTGTTCGAAACAACCGACTATTAAAGTCTACAACTAAACCATACCTTCTACCGATGCGTCCACCAGGAATAGTTGGTGGGAGACGATTTTTGAGAATAGTGCGTTGCAAATTGGACATTTTTGGTTATTTTTTATTAAAATTCCGTGCCTTAGAAATTACTTCATTGATGCGCTAGTGCCATATACATATATTTTTCTTCTGTTGGTTCCAATCCCCGGCTATTCAACTAGAGTAATGGTCAGGACACCTTCTTAGGCGCCTTTGCAATCGAGAGTTCTAAACAAGAATGTTAAATAAACATAAAGCTATATTTTTTTGTACACGGTTTTATGCTACTTACGACGATTGGAGAATTTTCAACCTGTGTTCGTTTTATTGCTGGGCAATACAGAGTCGCTACTGCGCTGACACCGATGATTGTGTACTACACCGACACACTGCACGGCAACACTGTAGCCAAGGCGAATCCAATGCACATTTTGCTGTGTTTTCGCGCGAAATGATCCGTATCCCGATAAAAATTTGTTTCATTGGCCCGTAGTCATAGTCAAAATAAAGTCGACTTTAAAGTTAGTTGCAGCTTTTTTGACAGATATCCCATTGAAAATTATGTCAAAAAGCTGCAACTAACTTTAAAGTCGACTTTATTTTGACTATGACTACGGGCCACTGATAATAGGCAGAACTTTAGTAGCACTGACAAATGAATGTATACACAAACATATATTAGGTGCGTTCGTTTAAAATCTCCAGCAGAAACCAACCAACTGCCAAATTTCGGCGAAATGTCATCTGTTCTCTCACAAGAGAGAAATATCCAAAATAGTACGCGAACAGAAAATTTGCAGAAACTTGCAAGTTAGACGAACAGCTGATATAATTTTTGTTTACATACAAAAGTGTAAAATTTAAAACGTACGAAAAGTCATCGCAAAGTGTTATACTGACACAGTTTATTGATTAAACAAATAACTACTTATTTCTTACAAGTTTAATTAGTCGCATTTTGTAATTTTTATCTTCCAAACCATCAAATTCAATTTTGTGATTTGCGTAAATGCCCACCAGCTGTTTTTAATCAGCTGTTTTCCTGTTGGCAAAAATTTTTCCAGCAGAAACCAGCAGCTTCCCCTCAAAATGAAATGTCAGTTTGCTCTCTCAATTTCCCCTACTTTGCAAGTTTTTTGCGTACGCGAACGCAAAAACTTGTAAGTTTTAGTTAAACATGAACAATTAACAGCTACGCGAACGAACCTAGTCTGTCATTGCTTGTTGTTGTTGTTGTAGCGGTTACAACAACCCCGCCCAGGACGGTTGGTATCTCAGTCGTTATCGTCAAGTTCCACTAACGGCAGCCCTAGGAAGCGTGCAGCTTCTGTGGGGTTGGTCCACAGGGACAAGGCCGTTAGGGTTGTCGGGTTTTCCGGGCATGCGAAGAGATGTTTCGAGTCATGTGGGGTCTCTCCGCATGCCGGACACTCATTCGGCACATCCTCATTCAACCTACTCAAGTAGGAGTTTAACCTGCTGCAGTAGCCGGAGCGAAGTTGTGCTAGTGTCGTTCATGTCTCCCGAGGCAGATGAAGCTCCGTCTCATCTGTGTCCGGGAGATGTATGCCTAGAAGGGCATTCACAGGTCTAGAGTATACATAGCTCGAGACTGACTCCCTGTGAATGCCGTTCAGGGCCAGTCGGTAAGCTGACGGGTCCAGAGCTTGCTTGATGAACCTCTGGACTTCGTCCGTCAGTTCATATAGATGCCTCTTGACGTGCCTAGGCGAGGGCTCCTCTACAAGCAGCTGTCTGTTTGGGTGGCCACTTCTGTGGCTCCCGATCAGGAACTGTTTGCAGAGCATTATGTTGTGCTCCTTTACGGGGAGCATTTGCGCCTCGCCGTGGAGATGGTGTTCGGGCGACATCAGGAGGCATCCTGTCGCTGTCCTGAGTGCGGTGTTCTGTACAGTCTGTAGCTTCGTCCACTGCGTCCTACTAGTCCCCGGCGACCACACTGGCGCTGCGTGGTTCAAAACCGGCCGGCCTATTGCCTTGTATGTTGCCAGCAACGTTTCTTTGCCTTTGCCCCAAGTACTGCCGGCTAGCGACTTGAGGACCTTGTTGCGGCTCTGTACTTTATTGACAATAGCGGTTGCGTGCGCAGAGAAGGAGAGCAGGCTGTCGAATGTTACTCCGAGTATTTTGGGGTTATTCACCGTCGGAATTGGTGTGTCATCGACGCGAATTCCAGATCTCCTTCGTCCAGGTTGTGAACAGGGTCGCAGAGGATTTCGTAGAGGAGAGGGCTAGACACTTTGCAGTGAAGAAGCGAGAAAGTTCGGAGAGATATCCGTTTACTTTCGAACACAGGTCATCAATTCCATTCCCAGTCGCCAGCAATCGTCGGCGTAAGAGACAATCGAGACTGCCTCTGGTGGTTGAGGGAGCTTTGAAATGTAAAAGTTAAACAGCAGCGGGGAAAGGACACGACCCTGTGAACCCCCTGTTTTATTTTTCTAGGTTTGCTCGATTTGTCTCTAAACATTACCGACGAGTGTCGACCACTCAGATAATTTGCTGACCACCGTTTGAGCCTGAAGTGGCTGACAGTGTCAAGAGCCTTTGACAGGTCCAACGCTACTAGAATCGTTCTCTCACAGGGACGTTTACGGTTAAGGCCACGAGTTATGTGAGCATTTATGGCGTTAAGTGCTGTTGTTGTACTGTGCACTTTACGGAAACCATGCTGATGCTGAATGAATGATGAAGATCATAGTACTTTGGTCATCATGAGCGTTTATTTAACAATCCAGCGATATGAACCGAAAGGATTTTGGTAAATCCATCAACTAGTCAAGGATAATCGTGACAAGTGGTGTCAGAATTGGGACTGTTAAATAAATCTCAGAGGAGAAACTTCCAAAAATGGCCAAAAATTCAAGACTTTAAGATCAAGGAACTCAAACAGAAGTTGGAGAAGCGAAATCGAGCAACCTCCGGAAGAAAAGTGGAGTTAGTATCACGACTGCGAGAGGCTATGGAAGTGGAAGGTATCGACGTTGACAAATACGACTTCCATCGCGAGGACGACGCGACATCCACGAAGGACGAACAGAAGGTAGAGGCTGCTCGTTCATCGAAGGATGTGCAACAGATATCTAGGAAGGTTGGAGAAAAGAAACAGGCTCCCGCTGTGGAGATGGGCATGTCATTGGCTGCAATTTCTTCGCTGAAGGAATCGCAGGATACACGTATGTCGGAGATTTCATCACAGGTACAAGTACAGGAAACACGCGTGTCGTCCCAGGTGGAAGGACAGATCACACAGATTCGGCAGAATTTAGTCAAAGATAGTGCGGAACTCAAAGAGAGGCAAAATAAAATCGAGGAGCGGCAAGACAAAATCGAGGAACTAATTAAGGCGAAAGTTGAGGCTGAAGTAAACGAGTTGGAAGGTGGTCTCCGAGATTTGCAGTTGAATCGTCCAGGCAATTCGACGAACGCACCCAAGGTAAAAACTCCATCCTTTGATGGCACGATTCCTTTTCAAGTATTTAAACTCCAGTTCGAAAAAAAATGGCTACAGCAAACAAGTGGACTATCTACGATAAATCCCCTGCGCTATTTGTTTTACTAAAAGGACCTGCAGCGGAAATCTTGCAGACCATTACTGACTATGAGAGGAACAATTATGATACGTTGATGAGTGCCGTGGAGAGACGTTATGGTAGCGTGCACAGGAAGCAAATTTACTGGATAGAGTTGGAGAATCGCTACCAAAAATCTAACGAGTCTTTACAGGAATTCGCCTCCGAGATTGAGAGGTTGGCTCACTTGGCAGTTGGATACGCATCTGGTGAGCACCTCGAAAAGTTGAAAATCATCAGCAGATTGCGGGGCATGTATACTAAGCGAGAGACGTATGCGAATCCAAAGCCAACATTAAACGTTTTAGTGCACTCCATTCCTTTGCAATTAAGGCTGCTGCAGAAAACTGCAGCAGCATCTCTGCGGGATTGATTAGTTAACTTGCTAATGGAGGCTGCGTGGAGCAGAAACAAAATCATTGTGAGGAAATGCTGTTAATATAATAATAGATAAACATTTCGGGAACGGCTTTGCCGTGCCTTATGTACACAAAATGCAGGGATTCGTCTCAGCGCTACACTTGCATCTATGCTTCTTGCATCTTGACGGCTGTCGCAATATAACACACAGCACTTCATTGTATTAGTTTTTACGCAGTGTTCAACTCAAAAATCACTCACAAATTGCAAATTAACACAATTTAGACTGATTTTTCACTTATAATTCAACTTTCTCTTTCGCTGATTTGTAGACAAAGGTTTATTTACTAGTTACCACAACTGTCAAAATCGGCAAAACCAAAGTAGCGGTACCACTGACGGCGCCACCTTTGTTCGCTGCACCGTGTATTGTATGGGCATGAGCACTTTTGACAGTTGCTTAGCGCTGGACGCGCCAAATTAGAGATGACAGCAAGACAAAAGCTGATGCCAGATAAAACTTTGTAGCTTTGCGTGACATTTATAACTTTGCCAGCAAAGCGCCAGACGCAAAAGGTATGCCACAATGAACGCCAAGAAAACAATGTTGTACCGCTTTTTTACTCATCAAAGTTGCTGTGGATTTTAATTATTTTGATTTAAAATTATCAGCAATGTAATTAAGTTTTATGTTTCTGCATGAAAACCCGAATGTGGACGAAACAAAATAAATATTAAACCGGCTGATTGTCAAAGCGCGCAAAAAGATGGGAGTTGACCATCTTTTCGCTTCGCGCTGCCGCTTCAACAATTTATGTGGCATGCTTTGTGCATTTTCATACAATTCATCTTATCTGTCAAAGCGAATCTGTCACGTAAAGCGAAGCAAAAGTTTTATGTGACATCAGCTTTATAACTTTGCCAGCAAAGCGCCAGGCGCAAGAGGTACGCCACAATGAACGCCAAGAAAACAATTTTGTACTGCTTTTTTACTCGTCGAAATTGCTGTGTATTTTATATATTTTGCTTTAAAAATATCAACAATGTAGTTAAGTTTTATGCGTCTACGTGAAAACTCGAATTTGGACGAAACAAAATAAATATTAAACCGGCTGATTGTCAAAGCGCGCAAAAGATGAGAGCTGGCCATAATTTCGCTTCGCGCTGCAGCTTCAACGATCTTTGTGGTATGCTTTGTGCATTTGCATACAATTCATCTTATCTGTCAAAGCGAATCTGTCACGTAAAGCGAAGCAAAATTTTATGTGACATCAGCTTAAAAGCACGAAAAAAATCAAGTCTGCTACTACCTGTTAAATATGAGCGAGTTTGAACCCTTGTTAATTTCAGAGTTGCCTGCTTTGAAGTTTTAGCAACGTTTCGGTTAATTGCATGTTCGTCATTTTAAAAACTTCAGTGTTTCGTTTTCGCTTGGATAAAGAAGTATGTGTCAAGATGTTGTGTGTGAATACCTTGCGTTTTTCAATTAAAATTCATTAGTAAATGGGTGAAAAATATTTGTAATTTTCTACTATAATGGATACTCATTCACCAATTATTCTAATGCATATTCAGTTTATCAAATCAATAGCGAAGTATATAAATAAACTTTCTCGGCCAAAATAAATGGTTGAGGGTGGGTGCAAAATGCACCGAAAGCAAATTGCAACGGCAAGCAGAAAATGGTAGAGCTGGTTATTTGTGTGAGTGGAGTTTATAGAGAAGTGCGCTGAAAAGTGGTGGAAAGCAAATGCAAGAAAAAGATGGTCAGCGTGCAAATCAAGAGAAGTCAATTGTGATGTGCGTCTGAAAGGATATAAAATTTAATAAAACATGAAGCGGAAGTGACTGCCGCATTGATTGATATTCCACGATAAAACAGAAATTCAAAGTAGAAGTGCGAAATTCACATGCATATATGCTACAAAAGAAAATTTAATACAAAGTCGGTATTGAAAAAAAATCACCGCCATACTTAATCGGAGCAAAGTCCAAACAGTGAAGTATGGAATAAATATCTTGGAAGAATTTCCATCAGCAGTACCAATAAAAAAGTGTGCATGTGAGATGCCGTGCTATATTTGGAGCACTGATTAAAATGTTTATTACAATCACGAAACAGGTGGTGGCTTAAAAAAAGATTAAAGTTTCGTGGCAACTTGGACTTCTATGCCGTCGGCATTGTTTCAACGAATAATTGTTTCCGTTTAAATACCCTGTAGCCCTAGCAGCAACGAGTAAATAGCTGTGAAATGGACATAAAGGTACAAATAAACATGTGTCGAAGTATAAGTAATAAATATAAACAATAGTGACAAAAAATCTTGCAACAACGACAAAAATACCACAATCGATACCGATAAAACGTTGCCAAGTTAAAGCGAAGAGGAACAAGTAAAGTTGAAGAGAACGAAGCATAAATGCAGTTTGTAGAAGGTAAGATCAAAGTATACATAAATAAAAACAGAATATTAAAGAATCTCGTGAGTGAATTTACATACATACAAAAAGACTGTTCGTGCAGTGGATATTAGGGATGGGCACCGTTTCCAAAGATTCGGTTTTTTGATTAATCACAGTTTTTTATTCAGGTTTTAAACCGATTAAAAAAATTTGATTAAAACCTGATCTTTTCGCTTTACCGAATTATAGAAACACCAAAAAACCGAAAAATCGAGAACGAATCAAATTAAATTTTCACTTACACTTATTACTTGATAACCGCCTTTCGAAAAAGGAGAAGGTTACCAATTCGTCTGAATATTTTTTTATTTATGTTAGATACCGCATAACTTTGGACCACGTTAACCGATTTCGATAATCGGAAAGGTAATGTCTCACAGGTGGTCCCATACTAATTTTATTTAGATCCGATCATTGGATCTTGAAGACATTAACGGTACTCTTAAATTATAATATCAGAATTGAGGTCGGTTGTGTTTTTTGCTTAAAATTGCTTGTTTTATAGAAAAACTTCATTCCAAAAAATAAGAAATATATATAAAGCCCCCTGAAACGAAAGAGGATGGACGCCGCTTTATGAAAAGTCACCCCTCCTCCCCCTCACCGCGCCACAGGCCCCTTGGGAGCTGTTTGAATATAGGGGAAATTTGGATTTTTTTTGCAAAAGGATTATAACCCTCACTAAGTAGAATCCTCCTTTCTGTGTTGCCGAAGAAGAGGGGCTGAACACCTTTTGCAGAGATATTTCTGGCATTTTTTTTTATTGTTTGAAAGGTCAGCTCGGAAATTTTCAGGAAACACAATATTTCCAACCGACATTTTTAATAAATTAGTGCACAGACATAGTAAATTTTATTTTTGTAGCGTGAACTGTTGTCTACAAGTGTGTGTAAAAGTTTTTTGATTCGAATTACGTGTTTGGGCACAACACCCCAAAATCTTTGTACAAATACGCAAACAGTACCCAAGAGTTGGACATATGTGAGGGATTCACAACGGTGTCGTAAGTATCGTATTCTTGTATGTCTTTAACTTTAAAATGTGTAACTTTAAAAGCTTAAACAAATGTTTAGAGACCTTGTTTTAATTTATAGGTAGACTAGCCGGCCTCGTATGCGCGAGGCTTCGCCAAGCGCTGAATGTGTTGTAAGGAGTGATAAACAACTCAAAGTACATAACAAAAATACATAAAAATTCGGGCTCAAAATAAATTAAAAAAGTACCATTTCGATGAAGGGGCCAAACATTTATTAACATTTAAATTATATGCGTGCATGTGTATGCAATAGGGATGTTAATTTTTCAGCTTTTTCCGAACCCGGGATTTTCGGGATGTCGTTATCACAATTTATTGAAAAATTCAATGCTATGTAGAATAAAAATAATGGTACCAAATGCAAGAGGCAATTTCTTTAGTATTAAAAAAAAAAATTTTTTTGGTTTCGCAAGGACGAATTTTTTTAATTTTTTAAGCTGATGAAGTTAGAAGGACGAAATTCGAGGACGTTATCGAGTTTATATAAGTCCTTAACATATAGGTAATTTTTTCAAAAACAAATATTGCGAAATTTTGAGGATAAAAATTAAGCGGACATTTTCAATACTTACTAGTCCCTCTGCACTAAAAACTATAATCGGTCTAAGTTCTACAGGATTTCCTCTTTAATTTGATACCCATACTTTTTCTCTAAGCACATTTCTCTGAATTTTTTAAATCATTTTTGAATTACTGACGTCAGAGTGAAAAACTAAAATCGTAATTTTACTAAATTTGACCCATGGTTTCACGAATATATTGACATTTGTGTTTAAAATTTACTATTGCGCAGTATATTTTATATGCATAATGAGCTAGACATTTATAAAAAATATTAATTATTAAATAAAAAAGGAAATATAGCCATGGAAAAAGAGTTTCTTTATTGCCATCAGTGCAAATTACAAATCCCGAATGCCAAGAATTCCGGAATTTTTGGGACCGTAAAAAAGCCGGAATCCCGGGATTAACATTCCTAGTATGTATGTATATATTTAAAAATTATATAAAAACGCAAGAAAATAATACTTAAGTATTTCAATTCTTTGGATTTATGTATATTGTCTGACAAATTCATAGGGCCGCGACATTTTGAGAAGTTTTGACTGTTGTTGTTGTTGTAGCGGCTAGATCGGTTAGTCCCTCAATCGTTGTCGTCAAGCTCTACTAAAGTTACATATAAAAGTATATCTCAACTAACAAAAACTATAGAAGTCCAATTTTCAAACTTTGTGCAGAAATTATAAAAATTTGACAAGTTTAAAACTTTTTATTCAGAATATTTACACAAAAAATCGGCATTCTGCGATGCAGGCCATTATGTTTTAGTATAGAAAAGTGCAAGTTTCAAGTTGGTGAAAACCCCGTTGATTTTTGATTTTTTTTTTGTGCTGACAGTGTCACGCATTTTCTTCCATACAAAGTACGTTCGAAAATTTTCTCTGTGTCCATTTTAATTGGTACGCTTAGAACACAAACGAAACAGTGTAAAACGGCGCTTCTACGAAATATATAGAAAGTATTAAATATTTATTGAATTAGAAAACGGACCATTTTGCAAAAACGAAAAATTATGGAACCAGATTTGGTCCAAATGGAACAAATATGGCAACCGTGGGCACAGCTTATCTATGAATTCTGTCTCTTTACATTTTTACATATCGATGGCTGAGTAAAAGATTAAAAAAAATAAAATAAAAAAATAAATAAAATATTACAGCTGATTTGACAATTTTGGCTCACGCTTTCTTGATTAAAGCAGGGATGCTCAACAAATTTAAACCTCTCTGAACTTGGCAGGACAACTTTTTCTCAAAGCAAAAATTCCTATCGCATAATTTGCCGTTAATTATCCGTAAATTATCCGTGAAAAGAATAATTTTGCCGCGGACATATTTTAAAAAATATCCAGTGCCCTGCTAACTTCCGTGGAAGTTAGCAGTGCACCTTCTGAAAACCAATGAAGGAAACCAGCTAAACCCAAACTAACTATCTGATAATTTGCCGTAAATTATCCGTTGTTTATCCGTGAAAAGAATAATTTTGCCGCGGACATATTTTAAAAAATATCCAGTGCCCTGCTAACTTCCGTGGAAGTTAGCAGTGCACCTTCTGAAAACCAATGAAGGAAACCAGCTAAACCCAAACTAACTATCTGATAATTTGCCGTAAATTATCCGTGAAAAGAATTATTTTGCTTCCACGGAAGTTAGCAGGGCACTCGATATTTTTTTAAAAATGTTTCCGCGGCAAGATAATTCTTTTCACGGATAAACAACGGATAATTTACGGCAAATTATGCGATAGGAATTTTTGCTTTGAGAAAAAGTTGTCCTGCCAAGTTCAGAGAGGTAAAATTTAACATGCTGGGCCAAACGGCAACAACGTCAATAACAAATACAACATTATAGCTCCGGGAATTGCAAAAACTGATGTTTGCCATTGTCTGTCGAGACTTTTTTTTGATGTTCTTGGGGGCAGAACTCGAGCCATGAACCTCCCGGCTACGGCGGCAAGAGCACTATTCAGATCCGAAAAAAGTCAAAATAAATGCAATAGAGTATTACAAATTTTAAAATAAAACCAAATGTGAATTTTTCACTGATTTTTATTTGTTTTACTTTTTCTCTTAAAACAAACCTTGAAATTATTTTACTTTACTGTTTTTTAAATAAAAGTTATCTTTACCGTTAATAGTTTTATCGTAATTTTTGGTCATGACTTCACACCAACATAAGCATTTTCTCTGTATGAAAACTATGTAAAATAAAATCGGTTTATCCGGGTTTTCTTAATTTCAGAATTGGGAACCGTTTTTTTTAAATTGCAATTTTTCGAATAAGTAACTCGAAAACCGGTTTTGAAAAAAGACGAATAATCGAATACCCTACTAATGGCATGTTACATTAATTGTCGCTTTTGACTTGCAAATTTGTTGGGAAAAGAAAAAATGCTTAGCTTTCGTTTTTCGGCAAAAATTTAGTAAGTACTTAGAATGTAAGTAGTGCCAACTTGACACCATCTCTTTGTCCTTGCCTCAGGTGTTGCCAGCGGGCGACTTAGCTCCTTGTTGCGGTTATGTATTACATATATTAACAAATGCGGTGCTCGCCGTTGATTTCTGGATGGTTCAGACAGGTGGCCATTTACTTTCGGGACGTCATGAATTCTATTTCCGGACGCCAACATCGAACAATGGAAGCGTATGCTCCAACCGACGGACCCAATTTTTTCAAAATCAGCATGCATATTCCGTCGAGACCAATGGTTGTGGATATGATTATCTATAAAATAAGACACCTTACACTTGAACAAGAAAAATGTATAAATAATCATTATTTCAACATTCTCGTATATGTACAAGGTATTTTATTTCACATACACTTCACATAAGAAATTTACAAAAGATCTCTAATATTAGAATCATATGTATAGACACACTTTACATTGGAAATTACAATTAGAAAACCGTAAACAACTCAACACGTTTGGGAGATATACTAAATTCATTATATTGCCTCAATTAGTAAATGTGTTAATTGAAATTGCCATTTGAAGTAAGACTCTCACTAAGGGAGGTACTTGAAGACTTGAAGTGTTGATAGCCGACGATCGTGTCTTTATAATTCTAGGTTTTTATATTTCCCACGTAAACACTGTGAGCAAAATGTTGAGACTGTTAATACGCACACACGATTGTAAACAATTATGCTATTATGCACATACATATGTATATGTGTGTGTATGTATGTTTTAATAAACACTGAACCCAGTTTATTGATGCAGTCGTTGTTTTTAAATTCTATTAGGCCTTTAGTGAGTTATCTACCGACCTTTGTACAAGCTGAATTCCGAAAGAAAATGAGCTGAGGTCTTTCTACATTAAAGTAACGATAAACACAACACGAGATCGTCAGCAAAAAAATTTCAAAAATCACCGATAATTTGCACATTACTTGCATACTCGAAATGTTCTTAAAAAATTTGATTAAAAAGTTTGAAATTTTTATGAAAGTTGTATGCATTTTTCTAAATTTTGTAAAAATCTAGAAACTTTTATTTATGAAGTTTTTGTTATAGTGAAACTATTTTTATTTAAATTTTTATTTTTTTTTCTATAAATATACAAAATTCGATTTCCTTTTTGGTTGTTGTTGTTTCCGACAGGGTGGGTGTATGATGTATTTTGGAACGAATTTCCGTCATCCCTTGTCAAATTTGATTTGGAGACAAACCGGTTTCGGCTTCGTGCCATCTTCAGTGTCATTTTTCGAAAAATTTCGACAAGGGATGACGGAAATTCGTTCCAAAATACATCACAAAATTCTACCTTACAAGTGTACATAGAAATGCATTTATGTATGTGTGTATGTATGTATATGTAATTTTGCCTTATTATGCTGGAAAACTGGAGGAAAGTATTTTGGGAGATCTTTTTGAATATTAAATTCGATCACCACTTAATCGCGGTATTCCTACAATTGGGAACATATGAATTACATAAAATAACGGTTTCCGTACTGAAGCAAACACCACTCATTTGTTTTAGCCGAAAAATGTCTAAAAAGTTTATTAAATTATTTACTTAAGCCCAAGCACAACAAATTAGACGCCTAGATGTCTTTCGAAATCTCACGAAGAAGCCATTTAATCAAAACAACGCACATTTCTAGCGCAACATCATTGACCCCGATTTAAAAGCAAACAAGGGAAAATCAAACAAATACATATTTAACTAATACAGAGGTTCCCAAACTTTTTCTTCTCGTAGATCCCTTTCAAAAATTTACTGGTTTCTGTGGACCCCCTGGTGCTACATTTCTAAATATTCCCAAAGCTCTTAAAAAAATGAAATGTGAAGATTCAAAAACTAAACTCGGAGTGATAAAACTAAAATATTTTTTTTACCACCATCGAATCAACCATCAGAAACTGGGTGAATACTTCGCTCAGCAATGGCTGGGAGGCATCGAGGGGATGCAGGTGGGCAAAACTCATGTTGCCTTCAATCTCAGAAGGTCTATCTAGTTTTTTGCTCTCACTGAGCAGACGACACTGCAGACAATTTGTTGGACTGCTGACTGGTCACTTCACGTTGCACAAACGCCTGACTGTGATAGGCGTAAATGACAAGTCCATTTGCTCATCCTGCCTTGAAGAGTATGAGACGGTGGAACATTTTTTGTGCTTCTTGCTTGCTTGGTTGTTTGTCACCGATTTTGCTAGACTCGTTTTTTTCTTTATTGTCAGTTTCTGAATTAAAAGTTTGTCGTCAAAAGCTTAGCCGTCTTGTTGTTTTAAGTTTTGTGTTTAAAAAATGTGAATGATAAATATTTTCCACCTCACTTTAAAACTCGGAGCGATAAAAATAAAAATGATGCCATCAACACAAATAAACTATTTTACAAATACTCCACGTACAAATTCATGAGGGAGCCGAGCATTTGGAAAGTGGGTGTGCTAAAACTGGTTGCGGACCGAGGAATGCCTGGTCTGAGCCAATTTTGGCCAAATCCTGAGTGACCTGGCGCCCAGAGTAAAGCAAGCTTGTTATGTTTACCACAATAATTTCGTCGACACTTGCATTGTCAAACAAGTTGGGAGTTAGGTAGAGGGCTGGCCAATGCCTTAAGTGCAGCTCGGCTGTCGCTGCAGACACGTAAACTCCTTCCGCTCCACCTACGTTCCACCACGCAGTTCATGGCTTTGAGGATTGCAATTACTCCAGCCTGGAAGACCGAAGCATATTCCCCAACAGAAAAGTGAATCCTATCCCCATTAACTTCGAAAAAGAGCACAGATCATGACCCAGACACAGTTTTGGAGCCATCAGTGAAGATTCGACAATGTACGAGTGTGGGCACAGTGCTGAAATTAAACCAGCACTGACCCTCAGGGAACTCAACATTAAACAATCTCTTCAAAAAAGGTAATAGTGGCGTACTATCCTGTATCATTGAAAAGACACACAAGTGCTTAAATCTGCAGGTGGCCTTCGTCGCCTACGAATCGAGCAGACTTGAAAGCAAGACTTGACGTGTCTGAAAGGGGTCTAACAAGCTAACTATCGGATTACATTCGACAACATCGAGCAAGCGTTTATGGGGGGTGAAATACAGACATATGTACATACATATGGAGGTATGCGCATATGTATGTAAGTTGATGAGTAACGCAGGAAATGTCGGGCAGAGGCATTCCCCAAAAAGTGTCTATGCTTGTAAATATGTATGTACATATCGTTTAAAGTACAAAATCGCGTATGTAAGGTTCCCAAATTTTATAGTAGAGAGTAAAAAGAGCCTAATTTTAAAATGGTTCTCTCTTTTATAAAGTACATAATCGCATTTAAGGCTAAGTAGTATATTTAAAGAGTTTCGGTGAGCAAATCCAATTTTTGGCAAAAAATGTTAGTTACGGGGTTTTGCAGAACGACGATACGCGGTTCTGTACTTTAAACGACGATATGTACATATATATCGCTCATTGAGTTAAGTATGCAGAAATGACCGCCAGCTCTTCTACTACTTATGTTGTGTAAAAAAAATTTCAAAGATGTATAGCTTAACAAAAGGCCATTAGAAGAAAATTGGTCTTCATTTATAACCGACTTCAAAAAAGGAGGAGGATATCAATTCGTCGGAATATTTTTTTGCCGCATAACTTTGGGGACCACGTCAACCGATTTCTATAATTATTTTTTAAAATAAAGTTGGTATCTCGGTTGGATCATTGGATCTTGAAGAAACTCCTAAATTTTTATATCAGAGTTGAGGTCGGTTTTGTTTATTGCTTAAAAGTTACATGTTTTATAAGTGATCGAGGTTTACATAAAGAATATTGTGCATATGCACACGTGTATGTATGTATGTATGCACGTACATATGTATTTATTTACATATGAAATATATGCATATCCATCTCCCGCCTTTACATCTGGGATGACTAAAATAGAAACAGCTGTATGACACGCGATGCTCCCTAAGTTGCACGCCAGCTCATCAAATTGAAGTCTTTTTCAGTGAAACTAAGAACGTCACCTTACGTTAAAGATTTCTTTTCTCAATGTAATTCCGTGTGTGCAAATGTATGTACATACATAGATACATATGTATGTGTACACGAGTACCGAACCCTATAAAATATCGGGTTAGACTAAGAGTACTCAATAAACTAGACCTACATAAATTTTTGTAACCAGTTAATAATTTGGACCAAACACACGCAAAGGCTTCTTTACATTTAACATTTCGTGTCCTCGTTCCTTCTTGCATTCTTGCATTGAAAGCAGAAACCGGTCAAATGGACCTACCGGTATGTAATCCCGAGCCAGCTGACACGATCCGTCTTACCAAAGCGCCATGTAAATGAAAACTCAACACCGCAGAATTTTTCTGTAGTTGTAGCCCGTAGCGCAGAAATCTGCGAATTTTAGATTTTTCCGTGTCAGCTGATTTCTTCCTTCTTTAGATGGTTGCCACTTCGTCAGTTTTGCAGATGGTAAAAAAGTTATAAGTTCCTATTCAAAATACGTTTAAAATATTTGAAATTTATTATTGAATAAGGTTTTTTTTGTTGAAAACTAAGTAGTTTATATTTAGCTACAATCAATTATAGCACGAAAAATTGTAGTTGAAAAGGTAAGGCATTGATGAGTGGCAACACTGTAGTAAGCAACACTGAGGGCTCCAAAAATTCTGCGTTTAAGTATACGTTCTGCGTTCTTGACTAATTTCAGCTTAAGATACGAAATCTTAAATGTACATAAATAGGCCTATGGGTGTGGTAGTAACTGGTTACAAGCATTTACTTACTTACGTCTAGTTTGTTGAGTACTCCTACTCCAACCCGATATCCTACAGGGTAGTGAATATCAGCCCCATTTTTAGATGCGTTAAGAAGTGCCTAACGCAGCTAATTTCAGAAGTATTTGGGGTATGTACTAGTATGTGTAGGTATGTACATATATGTATATATTTACTTATGTATGTATACTCCAGAGGATAGATTGATCGGCTTGCGCCATGCCTTTTCATGGCGAAATTCCAGTTTAAAAAAAAGATTTTTTAGTTTATAAATTTGTTTGTTTGCTAAGTTTGAGCAATACCAATTAAATAACTAATTTAATGACAAATTGCTAGAGAAACAACTAAAATAAGCTATGTACTGCAGTCACCGTTTTTGTAAAAAGATATTCTGCTGTGATCGATTGCTCCTTCCTAAAATAGATTCCCTTTAGAATTTGTGATGCTTGCTGTGGCAAAAATCAAAAAATTTGCATTTGCAACCGAATTATTTGCAAGTGTGTGATTTGTGCGTTTTCAGGCCGATTGCATTGGCTCTCTCTAAGTTGGAATATTTTCGCTTTTTGTATGCCACGGGCAGTATCTGCATTGTTTCTTTTTTTTTTGTGGCTGCTGCAGCGCCAGCACATGTATTTCGAGCCATAAGTAGTGTTGTTCCGATAAGACCTTGTACTCGATACCTGTACTCTTTAAAAATATTGAAGAAAAGTATCGATGCCACAAATGTATCGGAGATAAGTACTCGATACTTACTCATATCGAACTCATTGTAAATACTTATGTCATGTGAAGAAAAACAGAATCGGTTCGAGTACTCTCCGACCAAAACTTACCCGAAAAGTAGCCACAAGTTTGTATCTTGAAAAATTTTAATAGTTGACTAGTACGGGAAAGCAGGAATTGACACTTTCTTTATTAGCCAACTTAACGTGGTGCAAAAACCACAACAGCATGATTCATATATTGTCAGAACCGGAATTCAGATTTTTTGGAAAATCAAGTAAAACTTTAATCGCGTACTCGATACCCACCAAACCACTTGCGGGAAGGATTCGAGTACAAAAAGTACTCAGTACTTGAAGAATGTATCGAGTAATTACTTGTAGTTACTCGTATCGGAACAACACTAGCCATAAGTATAATTGTTGTTGCTGGTGTTGTTGTTGCAGCTGCGCATGCCACATGTGTTGTCATGCCACATTCCACTTCGAGCATATTAATGGCTGTGATTATGCTGTTCTCGTTTCCTTCGAGAACTTTGCCGTGGCACCACTTATATAATGTGCGTGGATTAATATGTACGCAAACATGTACAATCTTTTAAAATTTTGATTTTTTTTTTTTTAGTAATATTCACAAAGTCTTGCAAGTTGAAATTTAGAAAATACAACCGACTTCAGTGCTCATATAAAAATTTATGAGTACGATTAATTTTTTCATGATCTAGTGATCAGAACTAAACCAAATTAGTATGGGACCCACTCAATTCAATTCACGTGATCCAAAGTATTTATGCATAAAAAAAAATTGTTCCAATGAATTGATAACCTTCCTCCTTTTTTGAAGTCGGTTAAAAATATCGTCACTAGACACGAATAAAGGCGCGAGCTTAAAAGATGAGTCAAAAAACTCCAGCGAAGATAGACTCTTAACATAGTTGACGGTGAAGAAAGACGCGTTAAAATATTTGACGGCGAAGAAAGATCCGTAAACTTATTTTCGCGTTCGACTATGTTTGCGGGTGTAACAGTAAGTAAATTCCCCAAAGAGTTTTTGTGGAATGATGCTGAAGTGAGAGTCCTTGGCCAGGAATAAATCTATGTTTACGCGTCTTTCTTCTCAGAATTTTACCTTAAGCGTATTTTTTCGTAAGAATTTTTTTACGCGTCTTTTTTCGTCGTCAATACACTAGTGCGCCTTTGTTCGAGTGTAGTGACGATGCACATGCATTTCAATGGAGGTCTGCACACGGCCGTTGTCGGCTAATAATATTTGCATTAAAATTGCACAAAAATGAGTATTTCATCTATAAAATCTGTGGAAACTCTTAAAAAGTGAAGATTTACAATAAAATTAAAGTGATTGTTTTAACTACCAAATGTGACGAAATTATAAAAGAAAAGAAGGGAGAGTAATGAAAAATCATGCTATTGCATATTAATGAGTCTTAAGAATTTAGTGATAATAAAAAATATAAATGCATTTCCAAGCAAGTTGCAAACATATTGTCGAGTTCATTCAAACAAAGGCCTTGATTAGGTATGTAACTTGATAATGGAAATTGCTGCATCTTTTAGGCGCATCATTATTACATTGTTACATCCATTGTCACAAGCTAAAAAAAATCGAGGTAAAAATAGGTTGAATGATAAAAAGTAATTTGTTTTAAACTGCATAAATACAATATTATACCTTTAACGTTCATTGATCACCTTAAGAAAATAGTAGTAATGTTGTTTGCTTTGGAAATGAAAGTATATACATACATATTTAATTCAAAATTTTCAGTTCTTCCTTCCGCATGAAAGGCATCGCTATTGCTCTCGTCAGGGGCCACTCGGCTTACTCATCGATACCCCAAATTGTGCTTACCAAGTATCTGCAGAAGAAATAACCTCTTGCCAAGCCGTATTTTTCACCTTTGTATTTAGGTGGATAACAGAGTTGGCCACGGCCTTTCGCTTGACCGACAAATCATAAGTAATCCATTGTCGTCATTAGTAGCCTGCTGCTTGGCGCGCGTGTGTGTGCTNGGGGGGGGGGGGGGGGGGGGGGGGGCGGCTTGTTATAACCAGCCTGGTGAGGCATAGAAAGTCAAACGTGTGCTCCAAGTATGAAATTAGCATATGATGATGTTTTAATTTAAATGGATTAATATAAAATATTTACATCTGCAGTTGGTGCTTATCGCGGCTCTGATCGAATCAGTAGCGCATTGCTTTGATTATCAACATTTACCCACCACTGGCACTTAAATACCTAAAACGATGTAAATCGAAAATCATTGGTGTGGTCGCTGGTGGACAAGGTCATTATCATACCATTAGATCGGCTCTGTCGGAACGTAATGTACTCGTAAACGTGTTTTGCGCTTTTATCTTAAACACATTCATGCATACATATGTACATATGGGCGGCGCAACACAACAGCATCCGCACAGCTCACTTGCCACTCACTTTGCTTTCAAAAGCTTTCCTATCGCTCACTAGTTATTTTCTGGAAGCGTAAATTTTGTCTCGCTTAATATTACGGTAACAGATATATATATGTATGTATGTATGTATCAGGGATGTTGCGAATATTTGCGTTCGCATTCGTTATGCGAATGATTCGCATCGCTTTACACATTCGCATTCGACATTCGACAGTAATAAAAACGATTGCGAATGCGAATGTGTACATGGGCAGAGAGTCCACTCTAATATTGTTGCAATGGCTCTAGGTCTGTCTAACCAGGGTGCGGACAAGCAACATTGATGGGCCTTCAACAAGTACTGCTAAAAGTCTTATAAGCAACCTAGAAATAATTTTAGATTCCTCCAGCAAAAGCGAAGACTCGGATGTAGAATCTGGAGACATTAGAAAATGTCAAATTAAAGCTCAATTGAAGGCCAATCTTAAAGAAAAACGAGCTCATCTTGGTAAAAATCCTCTCGATTGGTGGAAAACTAAACTAAAATACGACAAATTGACAGATCTGGCCCGCAAATATTTGAGCGCTCCACCCGCCAGCGTTCCAAGTGAGCAATTGTTCAGTGCAGCCGGCCTTATATGGGCGAATGCGAGAAATAGTTAACAAAAATCGCAAAAAATGCGTGCAATTCGAATTCCCTCATTTTTGTGTCGGAAAAGGCATAGTACAACTTATTCTTATTTCATATTTCTTTTCGCATTTATTTGAGAAATCTGATTTGCACCTCTCTTACTTCTTGAAACAAAGCTCTAAATGGCATAGGTCTTAAGCACTATATCTTTTTATAAAATACAACAGCGGTTTAAATAAATTTATTTTTTCAACGGAAAAAAGAGACGTTCGGAACGCATATACACGCTTGTTTTAAAGATAATCCAACCTTTAGTTTGCTTACATAATATTTTGTAAACTTCATTATTTTCTCGTCAAAGTATTTTTGTAGATTGTGCTCTCCATGGATGACAATTTAAGGGTCTCCGAAATAGCCCCAAAAAAATCAATTATACAAACAGAAATATACAAAAGAAAAAAAGAAAAAATAGTTAAAATTAAAAAATGTTTAAATAAACAATTGGGCATTATTCTCTGAAGTCTTCTGAAGAGAAGCAGAGTTTTCAGATTGAAAAATTTTGATTTCCATGGATTCTATGCTATTTCTACGAAAAGTCTTTTTTTCCCCATACAAAATACATGGGAAACTTTGAGCGCTTTGAGCGACCTCTAAATATATTTTGATTTTAAAATAAAAAAACAGGGGTATATTTTTTTCGGCATAGAACAATCCTAGGGGGTGAGAGCATTAAATTTCCGATTTTACTTTTTTTTGGACCACCCTATTGTACATACATAAATACATACATGCTGGCAAGGCACATGGAGTGGGAGGATCACAACGAACACATTTCAACTGACCTAAAGTAATCTGCTGCTGTGTCTGCAAAACCTGATGTAAAGCAATTATTTGTGAGGACAAACATGCACACACACACGCACACATACATACGTATCTACAGTTGTCCACAAAATAATGGGAGTGCGATATTTTGACCAGTTTGGGCCATTTGCCTTTGGTTTATCGAATAGGGGTATTCCCGAAGTCCTGAAAAGCCCTTACGCGGTGCACGGATTGCACTGATTGCATGGTGAAAACCGGTTTTCCCACGGCACAGCTTTGCAAACCGTGCACCGTGCAAGGGCCTTGCAAGAATTCGAGAATACCCATAATATTTATTATTTTTTCTTTTATAAAAGTCTAGATGGTTATACAACAAACACCGCACGGTCAAAATTTTGGGTTTAATTTTTAAGCCGCGCTGGGACTACTGCCTCTTTTAATCTCTTGTAGTCTACTTATTAAACCAGTCAATAGTTTTAAGCAATTTTTAATATATTTTGGTTTAAATTTTAGTCCGAAAAGTTCGTGGTTTAAAAATCAAACCAAAATGTTTTAATTCTAGTTTCTAGGTTTCATATATAGAAAATTTGGTCTAAAATCTAAACCGAAATAGAAAATGTTTGCACACAGCGAAGTGAGGTGTTGATTTATTCAAACTCAACATATGAAAGCATATTTACATGCGTGGCTGTAGCTGAGTGTGCAAAGATGCTTGATACAATTGGCTGCTGCCAAGGCTGTCCGGGTTCAATCCTCATCAGACGGAGCATGAAATTTAAGATTTTTTATTTTTTATATTCTTAATTATGAAAATGTTTGGGTTTAAAATTTAAACCGAACTGTTTAAATTCTAAACCCAACATATGTGCTCTAATTTTTTTAAACTTGGAAGGTTTGTATTTGAAACTGAATTTAGTTTGGTCATATATGTTTGAGCGTGCATATAAATTCAGATTTCAAACTTTGTACAAAAATTCTCCAAATTTTCACCAAAATTTCAAACTTTTTTTTTTCTGGTTGAAGGTTTTTCGCGTTTTTTTCCATACAAAGTATGTTCGACAGTTTTCTTCTTCAGTTGCCAGCAAAAAAAAAAATGCCAAAAAATTTACAGAATTTTTATAATTTTTGTACAGAGTAATTATGTATACGGTGTTTGTTGCAAGTATAACCAGCTAGACTTTTATAAAAACAAGTAATTTTTAGCAAAAAAAAAACCGACTTCTACTGCCATATAAAAAAAAATATATATATATATATCTCATGATCCACTGATCGGATCTCAACCAGATTAGTATGGGACCACCTCTGAGACACTACCTTTCCGATGCAAATTATCAAAATCGGTTGACGTGGTCCAAAGTTATGCGGTAACATACAACAAAAGACAAATAGCCAAAACTGGTCAAAATATCGCACTCCCATTATTTTGTGGACCACTATATAGTATAAGTACATACATATGTACATACATAAAAAATACAAACATATGAGAAGACGTACATACATAGATAGCTGCAATCTCTGCTTCATTTGAAATCGACGATGGGATGCAATCTCTTACAGCATTGCCTTTGTCCATTCCAAGAAATCATAAACTTGGCTGGGGATAGAAAGATAGTTAGTCGGCAGTTGTCGGTCGGCACCTTTTCCAGCCAGACACGAGAAGTTTTGTGTCCATCAATTCATCACTTTCGTTTTTCGCAACTAGAGATTGTTGTTTTGGCGGTGAATGTGCGTTGAATGGCATTTTTAACTGGCTCATGCGCTAGGTGGGTGGGAGTTTACGGCTGCGCTGCGTTAAATGGATTTGCGCTTTTGTTTTTTCTGCTGCCATTTTCAAAGTGATATTAGTTGGACTTGGCATTTTAGGCTGTTTTCTCCCACCATCGATTGGTGGTGGGCTCTGTGTCCTTGATGGCATTACCTTTATACTTATAATATACGTATGTACGTATATATTAAATTTTGAATAAAATGTGAATTTGCATAGAAATAATTTGAATGCAGATGAATTTATTAGGTGTTTGCCCTGTCCTGTACTCGTATGGGCTGTGTGGTTAAATGCATTCAAGCAATTTTAGTTTCGATGCATCGAACATTCCTACATTTAAATGCATGCATGACTAAATAAATACATGTATGCACATGCATAGGTACAAATGTAGACATGCTTGTATTTATAGTACAATGTAAATCAAGAAGTGTAGCGCACACTTTACTCCACTATCGCTTACATATATGCAGCAACACATTATAAATTATAATCAATGAAACGAAAATGGAAAACTTGCACAGCAAATCCCGCCTAGGATATGCGAGCGTTTGGCATTTTTTCGCTTGTTGGATGGCCTGGTCGCCCGAGTCTTGTTGACTTTCCCTTTTATTTGAGTATTTGAGTATCTCAGTATTTAGGCTTTCTCGACCGAAAAGGAAAAATTCGCCTATCTTCTGCCCATCTATGGCAGTAATACGAGACGAACTCACCTAGCATCGACGCCAGTACGAACGTGTGTCTTTGTATACATACGACATATGCATGCATGTACGAGAATGTCCCGGCAGTGAAAATCCAAACCAGTTAGAAAAAATACTAGTTCATTAACTAGTATGTGCCTACCAGTTGGACAGTTTCGAAGAATTTTAAGCGTTCAGCGACATCTGACTTTGAATTGCCAAAGCCATAAATAAAACGCAATTAACTGCTTGTCTTACAAATGTCGGTTGCGGCGTCACCTAAAGACTACTGGTTCTTGTTCTGAGATCGCAGATTCGAAGCCGCTTGGAGGTGGTTGAAATTTTTAAAGTTAAATCAATGTAAGTAAAAATAATAACTTCAATTTAAATACAAATTACAAATGTGAAAATGTAAATGCATTGCAGAATAAACATACATACATATGGGAAGAAATGCTTGGGTCATTAAAAAAAAAGAAATTAAACATTTTTTTTTTTTTAATTAAATTTAAAGATTACAATAAAAACCCTAAGTTAAAAAAATATAAAATTAAAATGATATAAAAAAAATTCTCCTGCGCCAGGACTCGAACTTGGGACCTCGGGCAAAAGGAAAAGGGACGGAACGTTTACTAGTCGGGCTGAAACGCAAACTGGTAGAATTATATGTAGTTCACAACTAGTAGCTTTCCCTGCAGGGGTGCAACTGAGTATGTGGCGTGCGAAGTTGTAGCTGTCTTTGCCTGACGCGGCGGTTGTGCATGTCAGCTTGTCTGGTCTGGCGTTGCATTCGAGAGCAAAAGTGCAAGTTGCCGAACTGTAACCAAATAATGCCAGACTTTGTAAATAAATTTGTGGCGGCGATTGGCATCAGCAACATTTATAGACATTCTGTAATGTAAGCAAGGTGATGTCTATTGAAAAGCGGGAAAACGCTTCAGCTGAAACTAAATCGAGTTAACTGCCATTCTGAGATAAGACACTAAACGAACGAGTTTTAAATTTGCACACTTTGCAAATCCCTCCCTGATGGTGCATACTTGTTGCATGTTGGTGCAGCGGCAATCAGCGAGGATCTGTTGTGGGATTGCCTTTGTCACACTATCGCTTGTTGGCCAGCTGCTGCCGTCGCGTTGCGAACCGCTTGGCTAACTGTTGTTATGTACTACTAATTTGCCGAGATGGCAAACAAGGCAGGCTCAGCAGACCCAGGTATGGATGGCTAAGTTCAGCAAAGCTTGGCTTCGAAACAAGTGGCATTCTCTTTTGGAATTTGGTTCGCTTATGGTTCGGATCCAAGATTCGTTGTCCGCCGTACATAAGTTTAATGTCTTCATATTGACGCAAATAGTTTGTTTATTGAATTAAATAGGCGAACGAATAGGTGGCTAAATGAGTTATGCGATAGACCCGCCGCCTGGCAGCCTAATATTCGTCGCACCTTGACGCTGATGGTGATCTCGAACATAAATTGCGGAAAATGTGTACATACATATGTACATCCATGAATATTTACATGAATATACATACATTGTTTGTAGTACATTTTTCTTACAGCTAAGACTCCCCAATTTGTAATTCGATGCACAAATGGCCGTTTTACCTTTCCTAAATTCTTTTCAAAGCTTGTCTAAGTCAGATAACCACCAAGGGGGCTTATGATTAGGTCCCTTTACTCAAGGCGGCTGCCCAATTTATCGCAAATGCACCTAAAAGGCTGTCAAGCTCTGCCTCAGTATTTATTCATTTTCAGTTGAACTTTGTTGAGCTCGNTCCCCAATTTGTAATTCGATGCACAAATGGCCGTTTTACCTTTCCTAAATTCTTTTCAAAGCTTGTCTAAGTCAGATAACCACCAAGGGGGCTTATGATTAGGTCCCTTTACTCAAGGCGGCTGCCCAATTTATCGCAAATGCACCTAAAAGGCTGTCAAGCTCTGCCTCAGTATTTATTCATTTTCAGTTGAACTTTGTTGTACATATGTACATAGCGACCATAGCAGCCTGCAATTTTGACAACCCAAGCCCAAAATCGTAAATTCTCCACTGCTACAGTACATACATATGTATGTAAATATTCGCTGGTCAAACGGAAACTGTGATCCTTTCTACAAACATCTTCTTAATCATACCTTTGCTGAGTTTACAGCCTAGTGGTTTGACAGCTGGAAATCTTCTCACTGAGCCACGGAGTAAAAATTAAAAGCAAGAAAATTGCAACTGTTTTAACAATTCCTCATTCCTCTTCGGCAGCAGCTATATATGTATTTGGTATTGATANTATGTATGTAAATATTCGCTGGTCAAACGGAAACTGTGATCCTTTCTACAAACATCTTCTTAATCATACCTTTGCTGAGTTTACAGCCTAGTGGTTTGATAGCTTGGAAATCTTCTCACTGAGCCATGGAGCAAAAATTAAAAACAAGAAAAGTGCAACCTTTTTTAACAATTCCTCATTCCTCTTCGGCAGCAGCTATGTATGTATTTGGTATTGATGTTTTATTCGTGAAATTGCATACGACCTTATTTTTCGCCATGTGACCCACTTACGCAACTNAAACATCTTCTTAATCATACCTTTGCTGAGTTTACAGCCTAGTGGTTTGATAGCTTGGAAATCTTCTCACTGAGCCATGGAGCAAAAATTAAAAACAAGAAAAGTGCAACCTTTTTTAACAATTCCTCATTCCTCTTCGGCAGCAGCTATGTATGTATTTGGTATTGATGTTTTATTCGTGAAATTGCATACGACCTTATTTTTCGCCATGTGACCCACTTACGCAACTACATTTCGCAATTTTCCTCGCCAAAATTTTAGTTTTTTGTTTTTTTTTTTTACGAACAGTGCAAAAATGAAAAAGAAACTTGTTGCGGCTGAAATTGCACCTGATTTTGCGGCTCACAAATTTGACTTGGATGCGCCACCGCGGTGTGACGTCTCCGTGCAGCAGATGCGCCAACCACCAAAGCAATCATCTCGAGGTGTTAGTGCGGATTGGCTGTGCAACCTGCCAACCTGTTTGTCTGTCTGACGTGTCCAATAAANTTGACTTGGATGCGCCACCGCGGTGTGACGTCTCCGTGCAGCAGATGCGCGAACCACCAAAGCAATCATCTCGAGGTGTTAGTGCGGATTGGCTGTGCAACCTGCCAACCTGTTTGTCTGTCTGACGTGTCCAATAAGATATTTTCAATAGCGGCATAACAAGAAATCACACCAACAACAATGGCAAATGATAACCGCTTGATTGTTGGGGCTTGCGTTGGGTGCGTCCTAATTCCCACCCAAGCTAAATCAATCCTACGCATGTACATACATATGTACATATGTATGTATATTCATGCATTCATACATAGCTACATACATACATATGCATGTACCCATGCATTTCTTTAAGAGTTTGGGATAAGGCCCATATTGGCAAATGTGATAGGCTATTAGCCGAATCATCACGTTCGTAATATAACAACAATAGCATCTTTTTGACTTAAGTATCGAGCCCTAACCGACAAAAAGAAGTAAGCAACATTAAAAAAAAAGTAAAATTGTTTTAAGCAAAAGTGCATCTATAAGCTTTAGGAACATTTCTGCATCAAAAAGAAAATTTTACATGTGTTATGTATGCATGTACATATGTATGTACATTAGGGAGGTCCAAAATAAGTAAATTCGGAATTGTATGGCTCTCACCCCCTAAGATTGTTCTATATCGAAAAATACCCCTATCTTTTTATTTAGAAATAAAAAAATGTTTAGAGGTCGCTCAAAGCGCTTAAAGTTTTCCATGTATTAAATATTAAAAAAAACAAAAATTTTTCGTAGAAATAGTATGTAATTCTTGAAAATCAAAATTTTTCTAACGAAAAACTCTGGTTCACTTCAGGAGACTTTCAATAACAACACTCAATTGTTTATTTAACCATTTTTAATACTAACGATTTTTTATTCGTCCCCCCATTGCAATTTTTGTAATTTTCTGGGGGTTTTGGCTGACCTAAAAAATATAGTTACTGTGAAAAAATGGCCAAATAAATAATTGGGTATTATTACTGGGAATCTCCTGAAGAGAACCAGAGTCTTCCAATCGAAAAATATTGATTTTCAAGAATTCTATACCGTTTCCACGAAAAGTTTTTTTTCCATATAAAATACACGGAAAACTTTGAGCGCTTTGAGCGATCTTTAAATATTTTTTGATTTCGGCATTCAACAATCTTAGGGGTGAGTGTATTCAAATTCCGACTTTACGCCCCCCCCCACACGCGCATTTTTGGACCACCCTAATGTACATACATACATATGTATGAACCTATGTTAAGCATGGCATATTTGAGTGCAGAAAAAACGGCGAAAGTGCCAGATTTTCAGTATTATCTACTAAAAACCAGTTCATAAGCCCCGTAGTAGGCCCGAAAACTTTATTTTTTTTTTTGGATTTTTGCTTAATAAATTGTGTACTTAATTTGCTATTTTGCACGGGCTCAAAGCGGTGGCTTAAACAGTGGAGTTTTCAGAAATTCTACTACCAGCGGTTGCTTTATCAAATATTTTAATTAAAAATCTGCAATGTATCACTTGACCCAATTTATGTTGGTATGTAAGCCTTACTGAAAAGTCGCAGGCAAAGGCCTGTTTGGCTGGCAGTGTTTTTTGTTATGCAACATTCAACCAACCCACAGATGCATTCGCATTCGCATTCGTCAACTCGTACATTGCACTTTTGACGCGCGTTTGAGACTATCCGAATTTCGTTTGAAGCTGCCCAACCAGTGCACGGACATTACAACTTTATTGGTAGATTTAGCCGTATTTTATTTTTTCTACCATACTTAACTCCAAGCAAACCACTCTCCAAGCAAGCAAACTCTAAGCATCTCAAAACTAATTTTAATCAAACAATTTTGAAGTGCTGAGTAATTGTTTGTTTTAATGTAATCGAGCGAGTTCGCTTTTTCAATGTAAAATGTATTTGAGATAAACAAGCTGTTATTATTTTTTTATTCAGTTTTATGTATACAGTTTTTGTTGTTTTATAAAAAAATCTTCAATTTATTCCAAGGCGAATTCATATAAGGTGAAAGCAGAAGTTCAAAAACAAAAATGCCACTAACAAATTTTATGCACAATGACACTGAGAATTACAACAAATACACCACTTTGACGTAAAGAATCACCGAGGCGAAGAAAATCCAGCTGCTCTGGTAACCCCACCTTGCCTGAATTCGCCTTTATTTATCATATAGGAGTATAAACTATCTAATATTGTTTCTTAAAAAAAAATAAATAAAAATCAACTTCTACCAACTTTTGTATGTAAAATCTACCACTCATAATTTTTGCGAAGTCCGTGCACTGTGCCTAACGCCTAGTCATAACAGTGAAGTCGTTGTTCGACTTGCCAGGCGGTTCCTTGCAGCTCGGTGCGACGCCATCGAAGTCGTAAATAGTGCGTGGGACTTTGAATAAGTGCGCGGAAACAGTTTCATATATTCATTTTGTGTTTTTTTTTTGCGGCACTTTGATTTGCTTTGACTTGGACTCTGGACTCTGCGTTAAATTAGTTAGCATATATTTATACATGTACTTACATATTTATGTATTATGTATTTAGACTGGTTCAAAGCTATCGACTAAAAAAAAACAATCTTAATTGTAAATTCTTTTGTTAACTATACTTGGCGATTGGTAAATTCTTATTTATTGAGTACCTAAAAAGTGTGATTTTACTTGGGGTTGTTTGTAATTTCACCGCATAGTAGACCTTACAATTAAAAATACATATGCTTTCTTTTTTCAAATACATAAAATTTGAGTAGAGAGCAAAATCCGTTCGGCGTTCTACTAACATGGCAATTGATACTACATCTCTATATATGTATGTACATATATGTAGGTACATATGCATACATACAACCATATATATGTACATACAACGTATAATGTCCTCAATACACCCAAAACCGCAGCATAGGCACCGACCGATAAGAAGTCTGCTCTACACACTGCTGCCACATAATTTACCACTTGACTGTCATAAATATGTAGTTTGGTTTTAAAAATCTGAATGCAATCTACGTTTTCTATGAGATGTGTCTGAGCCGCGGCGATACCATCCATTTATGTTCTTAATTATTCTTAAGCTCCGCTACGCCCGCCAAACAGTGTTGCCGTTTTAGTTATTTGGTGGCTAGATTTAGCTACCGCCTTCTTCTTTTGACAGCAAAATTAATTTTTGCCACCTAGCCACTTTTTTAGCCACTTAAAATGATTTTAAATGTTAAAGTGAATATCTTTTTCCATGCCCAAAATTCATCACCCATCTGCAAAAGTGTTGCACTCCTAACTCAATCCAGCACTAAAATGTACATATATATGTATGTATTATAACTACTATTCCTCGTTGAAAAGCGCTTCAAATTTAAAGCTGTTGTCGAGTATGATTTTTTTGCTTGAGAAAATGTACAAGTAAACACGAACACAAATTTTTTGGTATTTTGTTAAAACAACCTTAGATATAGACGAATACGCGACCGATACTGGTTCCGATGAAGCGTCATGCAATAAGACTACAAACTACATTATTTGTATGAATGTACTGAAATATATTCATATATATAAAATGCGAGCTAAAGTATGAAATTTTCCTTACATTATATGTAAATAATTTTGTACCTGATTAAGAAAAAATAAATGTAATACATATTTTCATTTCTAATGAAAGTTTTTTGCCACTTTTTTTTAGCCAAAAGCAAAAATGGGTAGCCATTTTTAGCCACTTTTAAAATCGAATCTGGCCACCACTAAAAATTGCCAGCGGCAACACTGCCGCCGAAACTGAAAAACCGAAGACTAGGTCGAAATTTGATAACCACATTCGCTTTCCAATTACATACATACATATGTATATATTCGTATAGAAGCAACAACAACAAAACTGATGCGCGCATCATACGTACACTCGCAATACGCAAGCGTGAGCCCAATTGCGGTGCATGAATCCCAACTTATCGGTGAATTATAGTTTAAAGCGGAACCAAGCTGCCTCATTAGACACATAGTATGTATGTTTGTAGGTATGTAAGTGAAATCAGCCTGCAAAAAAATCGACTAATCCGGGATGACTCCGGGAGCAAGCCGCAAAGGAGCATGCGACTAATAACGCTTTTATGGAGAGATTATTCGCTTTTAATAAATAAAAATAAAAACTTGCGTCATTTACGATTTTGCGAACAGGGGCTATCAGTTTTACTAAGCAAATATTCTGTCTATATGCCAATGTCGCACATGAAATTTCGTTGACCAATATGTGCCCACATACCATTAAATGGTTAATTGTACCCGTTAGAGAAGAGTTGGGGACTAATCGATTTCCAATAATACCCATATGAGACTAGTTGCGACTAATTAATGCCCAATTGTAGCCGATTGAGCCTAATTTCGGAGTATTCACTTTTGAGATTCGCCGCACAATTTTTTGCAGGGCAATACATGTACATACATACGTACATAAATAACATATGGAAATATATATTTGTGTCTATTTTTTATGAACTATAGAGGAAGAATTCTGGTCATTGTAACACCAATGAATGGAAAATGTAACAAGTAATTTTTAAGCAAAAAACAAAACCGAATTGAAGTCTTATTTACAAAAATATATATATATATATATATATTTCATGATTTAATGATCGGATCTAAACCAGATTAGTATGGGACCAACTCTGAGAAAATACCTTTCCGATTCAAAATTCGAAAATCGGTTGACGTGGTCCAAAGCTATGCGGTAACATACATCCATAAAAAAAGAACTGATAACCTCCTCCTTTTTTGGAAGTCGGTTAAAAAGTGAAGTGTGTCAATGTGGAGTTAAAGTAACCAAGCGAAAAGCGGCGGGAGGAAGATTGAGTGTTATTAAATAATATACATACATACATAGGCGATGACCAAGCTACTAGTCTTCCATCACCTCCAGATGATTTTGTAATTTTGGTCACTTTTTGAAGTTAGGGTTTCGCGTAGTTATCTTTATGTGTGCGTACATATATGTATGTATGTATGTATATGTACAAACATACATATATGCATTTAAGTAAGTCGACATGTGAGAAATCATAATAATCACAGCCAAAGTGAAGACTTGAAGAAAATACAGTGTAATTAGAGCAGATCGGCGAGAAACGCGACTAGGAACGGATGTTTGAATTATGAAATTATTAAAGCAACAACTTCATCCGTTACTCGGCGCATTCTTATGCATGCAAATGCAACGTAATGCACTCATATTTGAATAACTGTATTTACTGTTTATTGTACATGAAAAATCGTTTGGCCTCAAAGAAGTCAATCAGCCAGACACACAAGCTCTCGGGCATTGAGCAATCAGAATGGAAGATTGATTTTGAGTTACCGAAAATTCGAATTTTCCGGGCGGTAACAAATCAATGGGAGTCGCCATACATACCTACATATGTATGTACAGATATGTAAACATACGAAATTTTATTGACCAGGCCCTAAATCGCGGCAATCGATAGCGAGTGAGCTAACTAAATTTTTATTGAGGAGAAAACAGATGCCATTTTGTTTCGATTCGATACGAATAATCACTCGATCACGAATGCTGCGATTCTGGCCTAGATAAACAATTAATAGAACTTAAACCACCACTCAAATAAAAGTGCCTAGCAGTTAAATTTTGATTGCTATTTTTTTCATTTGCGTCGATGTCTGTTCCAATCTTCGAAACTCTTCTTTATCGACACAGTCATTGAGTGGGGGAGGTTGTTAATACAAACTGTGTCTTTTTGCGATGCAGTCTAAGGCACACACTTTACGAAGATCCTTATCTGGGTGAGGCTTCCAACCAGGCATCGTTTTGACTTTTATTTAATTACTCCATAAATAACAGTTTTTTCTGATTTTTATTTTATGAATCCAAAGTAACAATTATTTTTAATTTTTATCTAAATAATCCGCAAAAAACAGTTATTTTTGCCCTTTAAGTTATATATATTACATATATAACAGTTATTGATGACTTTTATCTATATCAGTCACTGACTTTTATTTTTAAAATCGTATTTATAAAATTCATTTGTATAAGTCCTAATAAACTTTGGATGTCCAAAACATCTTCTTAAAAAATGAATGTTGGTGACTGATTTTTATTGATGACTTTTATAAATAAAAGTCTTCAACAATGTTATCTAAGACATATAATATACACATCAAAAATAACTATTCACACTGAGTCAACATCAACATCCACCATTGCGATGAATATTGAGAAAAGCTAGCCCATTGTGTGCTCGTCTCGTTCCCTGCCCATGCATGATGATATTTATTGAATTATTTTGCAAAACTATAACTAAATAGGGGAGCGGGTACATATAAGGAAATATGTCTGTAGAAAAAACGGAAATCTGAATTTTTTCTCAGTTTTAAGGGATAGCACAGCCCAACAAAAATAGAAAAAAATTGGTACGGCAAATGTTAAAGCTGTTTTTGATAGACTTTTTGTGCTGATTGCAAATCCGTATAAGCATAAAGTTTCCATCAGCTCCAGATTTAAAAAAAAAAAATCAAAGGCAAAGTGTCAAAAAATCGCGTGTTTTGCAATATTTTAGAAGCTCTAGCAGAGAAACAAAAGGTGACAGTTTTCACTTATATTTTGTTACTGTACAATTCATAGGTTCTTCACATCTTCCTGATTAATGGGTTATCTGATTAGCGATAAAAGGTTAATTCATAAAAAAAAAAAATAAACTATACTGACAGTTGTACATATTATAGAACATCATAAAATTTCGTCAGGATATATGGGGTCCGTGTATAAAATAGCAACAATTATTATATTTTGAGTAACGTTAAAATTTTTACTCCTAGCCGTAATTCTGCTTTTGTGATGGACCATGGATTTTTCCATATTGTTAGTCTTAGCATATGTATGTACATATGTATATGTATGCACGTAGCTTCAACCTATGTACCAGTTGTTTTCTCCGTGGCGCCAAGCGTCGCTCACAGTTGAAACGTGAAAATGCGATTGTCGGCGCAATAACTCGGAACGTGTGAGCTCGCGTTGTAAAGTGCTTTGCATCAAGGCAACGGCAACGCACCACAGCCGGGCCAAGGCAGGGCGCAGCGCCTAAGCATGAATGACTTTTTGTGGTGTTGTTGGCATTGCTGGCCAGCATACCGATCGGTCGGTTGTCGTAAGCATGCGTGAGTGCGTGCGTGCGTGCGTTTTAGGAGGCGACGCATTTTTGGCTACATCTTTGCGCTAACTTTTTGGACGTGTTTCAGTGAAATTGGGTCACTGGTGCAAGTGGCGTGTAGTCGAGTTTGTCTTTTTCCACAAGACGCAGTTAAGTGCACAACAATGTTTTATGACAACCACGGAGACATGGGAGTAAATTATTTTGCCGNTCAGACGCAATTAAGTGCATAACAATGTTTTATGACAACCACGGAGACATGGGAGTAAATTATTTTGCCGTTTCTAAAAATATTTAACAATGCGTTAGGAAAACAAATTTATAATTTCAATTGAATTCATGTAATTTTATTGGTCAATTTGCGTTTGCTATATTTGACACTAAGCTTAATTTAGTGATAGGTTGTAAATCCCGTAAATATATATGAATCGTGTATATTTATAAAAATTAGATGAATATGAACATATCTGTGCCGTTCAATTAAAGTCGGGATAGGCCCTTTTCCCTTTAAAACAATTGGGTGGTTCACAAGGTGTCGTACTTGTCGTATTGTTGTATGTTGTAAAGTTTTTAACGGTTAAATAAATGTTTAGAGGACTTGAAATTACCACCAACTATTTTTTAATTGTCTGAAATTTCATAATAAAACTTTTATGTTAGCTTGCGAATTCCTTAAATACAGTTTTAGCCGTTTAAAGTTTATGACATACAACAGTACGACAGTATACAACACCTTGTGAACTCCCTAAATGTTTCATTGGGTTCCCAAACAATATTTTAACGTTTAACTAGCCATAGGTGCAGTTCAAGATGTCCTTTTAATAGAAGCTTAATAAAAGTATAAAAGTTTTCAAGCGAAACTGATTATTTTTCAATTCAAAGTCGACCCTTCTAAAGTCACTTAAGTTACTTTAATTGAACGGCACAGATATCTATGTATACAGCAATAATGCTGCAATGCAATAATGGATTTGGACACTCCTATGAAAAGAATAGCAGACCGGGCTGTCTTTTGGTAGTACGAGTATAAATTTCTACAATAAATTATATGAATGGGATAATGAAAAGTGTAGATTTCTTTGCTCTAAGCCGTCACTATGTATAAATATGTATGTACATATCAATGTTTTCATTCTCAATGGTGTGGCAAATTTTGAATATTAAGTACCAGTGTACTGCAGGAAGCTACTTACATTTCAAGCTACTTGAAAGCTTACTTGTATTCACTGGGCTTGCTTCGAAACAATCGAGTAAATGCTTGGCTTTCTTGTCGGATTTCAACTCATACTCGTACTTGATTTACATATGTACTTCAAACATATCGCACTCACTATTTATTAGCGAACAAGTAAATAAATCGGCTTTTGCAGTACGCTGTTAAGTACCCCTCTTTTGGGCTTTAGAATTTCCTACATTTCCTCCCAAAAAATTTTATTGACATTTCGCACGCGACAGGTTTTTTGAGTTTCTTGCGTTTCGCTTTCGTTTCATGGGACCAACCAACGCAAGCAGCTGTGCTAACGGCAATGTGCCCGGCCGGCCAATTAAGTGCAATAAATTTGGTTGATTTACATTTATTTACTTATTTGACATATGGGGGTGGCAGAGCGAAGAGAATAGTCTGCTGCGTATAGAGTTTCAATGCTTCTTCACACTGTTTGCGTATCTTTCCAAAGCGGGAACTATGAATTGGGAAAAAGTATGGTTCAAAAGCCTTTTTAGCCATCAACAACATTCGTTTAGTTCCTATCGTAATTTTTATCAGAATGCACATTATCGTCATGATAACCAAAATTTATACATTAGGATGCCCCATTACATAAAATGTTTATTTCGAATGCGAATCAATGTTTTGTTCAAAACTTTTAATGTCGTTCTCTAAGCTAAAGTTTTACTGCCATCTTGCAATGTTTACTGAAAAATATTTAAAAATCTACATATCGAGCACTAATTTCGAGGTGTTTTTTTTTTATTTCATCCTTAACAACAACAGTACTACAAACAGCTGGCTTTTGGATAGCACTGTTAATTTTTTTCATATCATATCGCAATAACGAGCCCTAACCACCAAAATAACGTAAGCGACATTTTTTTCAAAATTTTATTTTTGATGCAGAAATATTCCTAGAGCGTCTAGATGCATTTTTGCATCAAAAAGAAAAATTTGAAAAAAATGTCGCTTACGTTATTTTGGCGGTTAGGGTTCGATAAATAAAGGTATAATGGCGCTTACGATATTTTTCGTGAATATGCTGAGAGGAAATTTTTTTAAGTATTGGCCCTTACGATAGTTTTAATGTTGTGTATTCTAGCCATTTAAACTGCGGATACTTTAAGGATTGTTTGAATAAACGGAATTTTAAGTAAATTAAATATTTATGCTGCCACACAGGAGAGTAAGCTCAACATGATTTTCAACATTAACACATTGGTGCATCTAATAGATTGGCCACGAGTGCGAGCCCTAACCGCCAAAATAACGTAAGCGAAAAATTTTTCAAAATTTCATTTTTGATGCAGAATAGATGCGTTTCTCTATGCTCTAGGAACATTTCTGCATCAAAAATAAAATTTTGAAAAAAATGTCGCTTACGTTATTTTGGCGGTTAAGGCTCGAGTGGTTTTCGTAAATGCAGCATTATAGCCAGTTCAATTCTCAAACAAAGAGGAATAAAAACAACGACATTGGCCGCCGCTATTTGTTATTTTTTTTACTCTTTTTTAAGGAATGAAAAAAAAATAAACTTAAATCGTTCACCAGAAAAACTTCAGTGCAAAAATCACGATATAAAGAATATTTTTGGAAATTTGCAATTTTATAAAAAAGGCTGAACTGCAAAAATTATGATAAGGAAAAGTGGTACAATCAAAATATTATAAGCAATTTGAAAGGCGAACGACAAACTGAAGTAATTTCGAAAGCTACACATCCATACAGCTGTATCAGCTGGTGTTAAGAAGGCAATTTCGAATTCATTTGAAGTTTTTCCCATACTAGTTTAAATATTTACGGAGAATTATTTATAATTATATTTATAATCTATTTGCAACAAAAAAAATAAAAAATCGATAAATCGATGTGTAAATATCGTGTCTTTTATGTATTGGTTACCGCAGCGCTCCAGCTAACGAATGGCCCTGAACTGACTGACCAAAATTTTTTTTTGCGGGAGTCATAAAACAGCAAATTTTAATTATGCGCATTGAAGTAATTTCTCTGTATGGATTTATTAATTTTGGTAACTACACATCTTTCTTGGGGCGGGTGATCTGATGCGTTATATGTACATACATATGTACTCGTATGTACGAAGAGTTGTCGACTTAAGAAGCAAATGACAGAGCGTGTGATCGTTGCAATGATGCCAACCAACCAACGGCTTGATTGAATGTTGGCGAGCAAATGAATGAATTGAATTGCATTAATGAATTGCAACATTTCGCTTCAAAAGTATTTCAACAATTTGCGGAATGTTTGCATGGCTGTGAAGTAAAAGTCGTGCAGAGTAGGTATGTATGTATGTACATATCTCATCTGTCATCAGCCATTGTCTGCAACTATAAATCGGATTTGTTGGTATGTAGGTTGACACTCGCATTGTCTTCAATACACAGTAATGCACCAATACATACATATTTGTGTGCCTCTTAAAGTCTAGTGTTTAACGAATTGCTATGTTGTTCGCGGCTTCATGGTGGAAATCGACGATTTGACCGCTTTGGTTAGTGTGACAAATGTTTCACTTTTTAATTGCCATAGTCGTCGATTGACATAAAGCCCGGTGCTGCTGATTGATCATTCGTTGCTAAAGGTGCTTCCAGTTGCTCAGTACCTGAATATGTACATACATACCTACTTGTATTTTCGCTGATTAAACCAGTTCGTGACCGAAGAATCCAAAATCCAATGGATATTATCTGGCTAATTATAAAAACACAATAATGTTAACTCTGGTTTAATCAAACATTTAGCCACGGCCTGTTGATCTCCATAATGAAAAATATCGTCAAGCATAATTTGAGTGACATATTTTGTGCAGGTTTATTTGGTTATCTAATTCTTGTTCGAAATACTTAAGTGAATCGAAAGTGAAAAGGTGCTTAAATTTATATATATATGCAATTCCTTATACAATTTTAATGTCAAAAGATAAAATAAATTTGCGGTTTAATGTAAGTTATGTTTTTCAACAAAAAATTTGTTTTCATTAACCACCAGACTCCTCGAGGAAGATGTGAAAAACGTCGAACTGCGAAGGAGGAAAAGGGAAAGTTGTTTGCTTTTTACTTAACTGGCCGAAAAGCTCCTTAAACTACCCCGTAGGAAATTGAAAAACGCCCTAGAGACATCACGAAAACATAAATTATTCTACAGAAAACCTAAAACTTATTTGAGAGAAGATATTTTACTACGACCTTCATTCTGCTCGTTTAGCCTGCCTCTTGATTTGGGTACAAAGCTCAATAACACTTTAAATACTGGTACCCTTACTGGTATTTATCTCGCGCTTCGATTGTACCCCTAGTGGTACATACAATGGCGCCGCCACTGGCGTTCCTGGAACCCTTACGGGAATCTTGCGTTTCGATTCAAGATGAAAATCGCTTGGATTGAGAGCTCTGTTGGATTGTTTGTTGGACTGGACATCTCCCATTACATTGCCAAACAATTTTTGAAGCGACTGCACCAGCCGTATTCTTTGCTTTTACTCTTACTTAATTTTAAGCATTTTAATTATTACTTTACCCATAAGCTTTTCAACTGTATATACCAACGGTGGGCTAACGCGGCTCTTTGAGCCAATTGCGGCTCTTTGCTCCGAAAAGTGCGGCTCTTTTTACTTTCTATTTGCTTAGAACATTTTGGCTCTTTTTCCTTTTTAAAATACATATTTCTTTGCTAGGCATTATTTTCCATTGTATTCTTTTTTATTTTATTTTACTTTATTATTTTTATATACACATATGTACGCAAATTGAGATCGGAACATTACAAGCAATTGGAGAATGAAAATTGGCTTTCTGACTTAATGTTCTTTATCGATATGATGAAACCAGGGCTGCCAGACGTTTTGAGTATAAAATCCGCACACGGACAAAAAGTGGTGGATGAAAAATCCGTACAAAATCCGTAAGCTCAAATTTGTTTGGCGAGAAAAAATTAAAATAAATCGTTTGTACTTAGATGAACAGAGGAATCGGACTTTTAATAACATCAAATAAAGCTGCGCATATTTCCACTAGTCCTATTTATTGATTGCTTCCCATCCAACTTTATTATTTTTCTTACTTAGACTTTTTAACAAGCAGTCTGTTCTTAGTTTATGTACATGCATGCAACAAAACTTTTCAGGTAGGTTTTCGACCCTACGGAGTAACAGTGTGATGTTTGAAGCGATGGTTAAAGTGGGAATAAATAAAATTAGGGGGTTCTTCAGATTTTACGCAACAAAATTTCCCAACAATCGCAGTCTACCACTACATAATTTTAAAGGCATATAAATCCTCTTCTCATGCTTGATTTTTAAAATCGGGTGGAAAATAGTCAAGCTTTTAATAGATAAGTCCCTCAAGTACGAAAACAACGCCTGTGAGATAAATATTTGTATATAAGGAACATTTGTACAATATGAAAAAGACACTCCGAAAATCCGTACAAAAATCCGTACAAAAATCCGTACGTTGACCGGTACAACCATTTTCACCCCGCAAATCCGTACCGTACGGACAAATCTGTACATCTGGCAGGGCTGGATTGGACATTTGCAAAACTTGAATTCGTTTCTACAAGGAGAGAATAAAAATGTTTTTAATTTGTCGCAAATTATTTTAAGTTTTGAAGCTAAACAACATCTCTTTATACATGATTTCAAAAAAAGAATATTTCATCATTTTCCATGGCTTCAAAAAAAAAAAAATATTGCACATGTCAAAGAGGATAAATTGGACCCCTATGCCGCAAAACTACATGACTTCATAAACCCTTTTCTATGTAACATAATTGCGGATGAATTTACAATATCCGAAATACTCTTTTTTAAGAAAAGCGAAGAAGAGTTGGTGTTTTTGGAATGAAAAAAAAGATAAGACACTGGAATTCCGGCAGCCCGGCAACATATACCAGATTAAAAATATCTGCTGCTGAAAACAGCTGCAATTTTTGATACAACGTCTAACTGTGAGTCTTTGTACTCCACAATGAAATTCGTAAAGTCGAAATACCGTTCACAATTGATTAACCAACATTTAACAGAACTGTTACGAACGGCTTTAACTGACGTAAAACCAGATTTTGAAAATTCGGCCAGGGATCTTTTGAATTTTCTTTAATATCTATCTTACGTGCATTGAAATAATAATTAAATTAATGTTTTTCATTTCTAATAATAATTTTGTTTAAAAATAAATTTTTTGTTTTTGTTGTTTTTTTTTTGGCTCTTTGTAGAATTTAGAATTTCCATGTGGCTCTTTTCGGCCTCGTCCTTGCCCACCCCTGGTATATACGCATGTATTTAATGCAATATAAAATTTCCTTTGTTAATAATAAATAGTCTGTAAGAATACAATTTTCTATACACAAATAAATAAATATTAACACGTCACAATAACAGTTACTTAAATGGTTGTTTGCATCTCGAAAAGTTTCGAAATTTATGTCTGCGCATTTTTGATTTTTTACTGATCCGGACGAGTACATTTCAAACAATCGTTTAATCACCTCAGCCACGATAAAATAAGTTTGCGTTCGAGTTCTGTTCTTCAAAATGGCTGCATAATGGAAGCCCTTAACTGGAACTCGCAGCGAATTCTCTGAAGGAATTCATCAATTAAAACGTTTTTTTTTATGTACATATGTAAGTATAGATACGTACGTAGTATTTCCACTGATATCGAGACTAAATTTTGTTTGCTTTTTCTTAAAAAGTGTGTAAGCCTTTTTGTTGCTCCCACAGCTGTTGCTGTTGCTGTGGCTGTTGCTGTTGCTGATTGAGCGGTGGCGTTGTTGGCGTTGTCAATGATGGATGCAATTTTAAATTGGTTATAACAAGGTCATTCCTTGTATTGGTTTATTGCGCATGCGCATGCGTCGCGCAGCTGCAATGACAGACAACCTGGTGTGTGTGCTGTGCGCGTTCGGTTTGTCGGAAACCTGGTGTGTGTGCTGTGCGCGTTCGGTTTGTCGGAACGTCGTAGATAATACATATGTGCATGCATACATATATATGTACATATGTATGTATGTATGTTCTAACCAGCTCATAGACAAGATGCTGCTGCTACTCTGAAGCTACAGGTGTGGGTCTAACTAAATGCTTGCAACTGTTTTTTGCTTTTGCTTTTGCTGTTGTTGTTCGTCAATTGTAATAATTCACATATTGGCAACGTACTTCGCGTACCTGTCTGCCTTTGTCTGTCGCGCTGGCATTCACTTTCCACTTCGCTTAAATGCCAGGTACAAACAACAATAGCAACAAAACCGCAATCAAGGAGATCTTTGTTCATTGATTTGAAGTTATTGAATTGGCACTGAGAGTAGAATTTTCTTTTTCGGGTTTATCAGTGTCTTTCGTGGATAGGGGGAGAGGGGTGGGGGATTGGGCTTGGTGTTTGTTGTTGCGACATGTTGCGTGTAACGCTAAGGCCGGTAGGAGTGAAACTTTGTGGTTTCTCTTTCGTTTGCTTTCGTTTGATAATTTCTCGATAAGAGACAAATAAATAAAACCTTTCAACTCGTACAACGCACTTAGACAGACTGCAGTACATATGCACAAACATACCTAAAGACATACATATATAGGGTTTTCGTATACATATGTATGAAAACTCACATTCATATGTACTTTTATAAGTATGCACATACATATGTACATACAAATATGTGTTTGTGTTTGTATAAGAGTATAAGTAAATTAACAAAAAGTGCGATAAGATAACTTTTGCGGGCTTCTACACAGCTCTGCAAAGATAAGATTATTAAATATACAAATTGCTTGAGCTATGTATTACCACATGCATACATATGTATGTTTATATGTAAGTACTAGGGATGTCACGTATTTTTAAGAAATAATTTATATAACTAAATTAGGGCGTTTAGGTAAACAAAAAATTAAAAAGTTAGTAATTTTTAATAATGCTTATTTTTTTAGGACTTGAATTTAAAAATTTGGACATTATATTTAATAAAAAGTAATGTTACTGCCATTTCAGGTTACAGCCTGTTTCTTAAAGGGTCGTAAATCAACCCTGCGCCACTAAATAACTGGTCGCTCGAGGCGACAAATACCTGCGTGTGAAACTTGACAGTATTTTAAATTCTTTTCGATTGACGCTGCACCTGTTGAGAGGACTTTCAGTTATATGGGCATTTCCAATATGTCGCAGGTGACCACCGTACACATTTAAACTGAGAAAAACCGTAATCTAAAACGTTTTTTTTTATTTTGACAATACGCTTAAGCTATAACTTTTAATTAGCCCTATTTCAGCGAAACCTGACGAAATATTTCAATGTTGTGCATTGATGTCACTTACAAATGGTTTTGATTTTACCCAGAAATTATTTATACTTTTTTATACCCGAGCGCACTTGTGCACAAGGGTATATTAATTTTGTTCACATAACGGTTGTTTGTAACAGCCAAAACGAATCGAGATAGATATAGACAAATGTATACATAAATGATCAGNATACGTTTATGATAAAATTTTGGAAAATGGGCGTGGCACCGCCCACTTATGCTTACGTATATGTATCTCGCTAACCGTTCTAGCAATTTGTACCAAACTCGGTATGGCTATTGTGCTTGCCACACAAAGGCAAACCGTTGAAAATTGTTGAAATCGGACTAAAATTACGGCCGCTTTTCATATAACGGTAAATCTCAGAAATGCTTGAAATTTCAATATTTCGAAATTTAAGGACGCTAATTTACTTAAAATTTATACACCCCGGCTTACCATCTAGCGGAAGGTTTCGGAAAGGTGAAAAAACATATATTTAATACTTGCGCCGGGTATTTAATGTTCGGCTCCGCCCGAACTTAGGCTTTCTTACTTGTTATTACAAAGTTTAATTTCAAATACGAAGTAAAACAAAATGCAAGAACAACTCAAATTGAGTAGATTGCAACAACAACTGTACACAAATACGGAAATTTTGCAACGACGAATTTGGCCGTAATTTCCAACCAATTTTGAAACCATAAAAATAACACCTTGTAACTAAGGTCTGTCGCTGGGATACATACATATATGTAAATTGGTTACACCTCCGCACTTGTCCCTTCAAGCATCGACTTTAAAACCTACTTAAACAAATTCATACAGATTCTCGATATTCTAATTGCATCTAAATAGTGGTCTCTGAATCACTTTAGTGGTGGATGGCTGTACGCAAACATACTTATGTACTAACAACAGCTAAACGAAATAAATGCTTGCGCTGAAGTTAATTGAAAGACAACACCAAGAAATTTGACGTCAGCCGCGACATCCAACTACAGCACTGGCAGTCAGTCAGTAATCGATCCGCTCTCTCCCCACGTTAGAGTGTAAGTGCGAAAGTACAATAGAATTGTGGAAATCAGAGCCCTAAAAGAATAAGGCGTAAATAATTTGCTTTTATCATTCTTTAGAATAAAATTTTATGGAAAAGTTTATTTCATGCAATATGCGACATATCGTAGGTCTCGAGTCGCAAGCTGCAACGCTTGGTGTGACATCCAGAACGTACATATTTACATTTCGTCGTTTAAAGTGCAAAACCGCGTATCAACAAAATTCGAAACCGCTTATGTGAAGTTTTAGAAGTATTTTTTTCTCGAGTGTAAAAACCAGGGACATAACAGTTATAAGTTTTATAGCAAAAACGTTGCTCCATAACAGTTATTAGATGAGAAATATTTCTTATTTCGTCGATAAGAGTTATAAACCAACGTTTACTTTTTACGTTGCCTGATAACTGTTTTGCAGGAGAAATATTTTTTCTGTTGCCGATAAAGAGTTATTTCCCAACATTTATTTTTTACGTTGCTGGTTAAGAGTTATTTTACAACGTTTATTTTTTACGTTGTCTGATAAACGTTGCAAGGACAGGATATTGATGAAGATGGAGATGGAGAATAAGGTAAAGATAATGAAATAAAAGTGAGAGAGTGAAATAACTATTATCAGATAACGTAAAAACGTTGGGCAATAACTCTTATCAGCAACGGAAAAAATATTTCTCATCTATTAACTGTTATGAAACAACGTTTTCGTTAAATTTCAGAATTCAGGCAACGTCGTCCCTGGTAAAAACACTCATATTTCAAAATGGTCTCTTTTTTCATAAAGAAATCGCATTTTTCAGGACGAATGGATAAGGATTGAGCCAAGACCTTGTGTGAGCAAATCCAATCTTTGGCAGCCAATGGCAGTTATGCGGTTTTGCAGAATGACGATACGCGGTTTTGTACTTTAAACGNCGTCCCTGGTAAAAACACTCATATTTCAAAATGGTCTCTTTTTTCATAAAGAAATCGCATTTTTCAGGACGAATGGATAAGGATTGAGCCAAGACCTTGTGTGAGCAAATCCAATCTTTGGCAGCCAATGGCAGTTATGCGGTTTTGCAGAATGACGATACGCGGTTTTGTACTTTAAACGACGATATGTATGTAGCTAACAATGCACAAGTTTTTCTTATAGACGCATGAAGTGATGCTACTTGTTTCAACTCTGTAGTAAATATGTATGTATGTATGTATGTGTGTAGTTCCAATTCAGAACTAACTATCAGAGACCGAATTCGCACCCTTTTGAGTGTTATTGGTTCTACATATATCCTACCGATGCAATGCTTTTGATCAAATAGCAAACAGGGCTATGGAAGTATCGTAAAGCTCAGGAAGTCTTAGTCAGGTGGATAATTTATATCAACGGCAACATCATATTTCAACAACGATTCACAAGGCTTTGCAGTAAGCAGTGATGGGCAAAACTAAAAACACAGTGATGGGAACTAAATAACTGAAAATACTTAAATGGAAAATAATTGATTTAACACATTTCAAAAACATTAAAAATTGCAAAATAATCTCGCACAGTCAAACATAGAGTTTTAAAAATATTTCGAATGGAATATTGTGTCTTTGAATTAAAAATATTTCGAATGGAATATTGTGTCTTTGAATTAGTAATAACTCTCGAGGTCGTACATGTTAATCACAAGTCATAACTTGTTAGAAAAAACTATTTCTATTTTTAGATGTTGCTCGGATTCGGGATCGAACCTGGGTCCTACAGAGTGGTAGTACGCATCTGTAACCATTCGGCTAGAGCGGCCCCATATAGTTCTATATAAATTAGTCCAACAAATTATGATCACACAAAAGCTCAGTTACTCGAGTAATCAAGATTTTGATTAACCAAAAACGAAAATATTTGAGTAATGTGCTTTATGAGTGAAATGACTAATAAACATTTTAAAATACTCTTAACATATAAAGTAGTAGAAGTCCCTTGATACTTTGAAAACAACGTTTCTGTTTTCAAAAACTTAAAATCAAATATTTTTTTCATATACACATTGTAAAAAGAAGTTAGGCAAACTCTTTTAACGAACAATATTATTTTTTTTTTGAGTAACCATATTTTAAGTAACTCGATTAATCATCGTTTTGAGTAATTCTTGATTAGGTACTCGAGTAATTGATTAACCGAATAACTGATTAGCCAACTTGCTCTAGTAATCGAATAATCACACAGCCCTAATACATATACACTAGAGATGGGCGCGACACTAAATCCAGACAATAAATTTCTAGGTCCCGAACACGTCCCATCGGTCGAGATATCTAACACTAGGTAATATGCACATGGCTTTGAAATTAATTTTAAATAATATACTTATACATAAATATTGTACTTTCGTCATAAATACATTCTGGTTACTGAGTTTTGCTTTGATGTTTGTTTTTGCCTCAATATAACATTGAAAAGTGCTCATCCTTTATACATATGTATGTACAACGTTTTAAAGGAAGATTTTGTGAATTGCAATTTGGTTTTATCGGCAGTGTCGGGAAAGGATTTTTCTCTCCCGCCCACATATTTTTAAGACTTCCCCAATGCCGCCTATCCCGGCCATTTTGAAATTATGTAGTACGATTAGGTCACCCATGCGCCCATCTCTAATACATAGTATGTATGTACATATGTTTTGGGTTAGCTGGGAATATGTTGTGCGGAACTAGCGCTTTGCGACATTGTTCTCTATTTTTGCTGCAGGGGAGTGCTCCACCACTGCCACCTTACCAACTTAAATAAATAACTAAATAAATTTAGGTACATATTTGCACGTTTCTATGTACGACGTACCTTTTGATGGTTTCATGAGTGTAATCATTATGCATGCCACGGATGTTGCGAATATTTGCATTCGCATTCGTTATGCGAATGATTCGCATCATTTTACGCATCAAATTGTACGAATGTTTCGCGAATGCGAATGTGTACATGGGCAGAGAGACCAGTCTAATATTGTTGAAATGACCCTAAGTCTGTCTAACCAGGGTGCAGCCATATAACCGGCTTTTAGCTTCAGGCGCTAAACGGTTAAGTAGTATATCAAATTGACAGATTTGGCCCGCAAATATTTGAGCGCTCCACCAGCCAGCGTTCCAAGTGAGCAATTGTTCAGTGCAGCGGGACTTACATACATATATACGAGCCTCTAAGAAATCGCCTCATGGGAGAAAAGGCAGCAAAATTCCCTTTCTCGAAATATAATATGGCCCTTTTGAACTTTGGCTACTAGATTTAAACACCGCAAAGGTTAAGCACTCGTTCAATGTTCTAATAATGTAAACAATTTTTAACTAAATAAAAAGGATGACTTAAATTGATTATAGCTTTTTAATGTTATTCCTAACATTCGCATTCGCACATTCGAATTCCAAAAATGACATTCGAAAGATCCCTAATGCATATATATGTACATACTTATACATAAACATATATGTATTTATGCACGACAGAAATATGTAAGTCGACCCTTGGTATTTAACATGTTTCGTGTAATGAATACGATTCTTTTGTTGCGAAATGGCAATTTGAGATTTTGCAGCATCGTCAAAAGTGGGGGGAGTCGGTTAGGTCTGTGGAGGAATAGGAAGCAATGGGGTTCGCTTACGTGCCCGCCTGCCAACTCCACGAAAAGTGGATGGATGGCATCATAGTTGGTGCATAGACGCGTACTCAGTGACGGAGTGGAGGAAGTCATAACCGCAGCCGTGGTGTGGTGGTAATTTCGTTTTGAGGTTTTGCGCATGCGTCGTGCAACGAATGGTCTTTAGTTCAGCTGCATGCATTTTGTGGAGCGGGGCAATGTTCACCCAGTTCTCTGCGGCTGACGCCTATCGATTTGAGTTTGTGCGGTGCGGTAAGGCTGCTGACCTAAATAACTTGTGTAGCCAGCATTGCCAGCCAAATACATTAAAACGCGTTAAAAATGCGAAAAATTATACCCAAAGAGGAGTTATGTAGATACATAAGTAACTAAACTATTAAGAGAAGTGTGACGCAAATGGGGACGTATTTATTAGACTCCCCCAGATTTAAAACACCGATTTGACTTAAAGACGCCCTGCCATCAGTTTTCAAATAGCCCCTATGCTTCACATAGGACATGATGTAATGTGAATGGCTTTGGCCTTGTGAACTCGTCGTATCGAGAAAGGCACTGTATTAGCGTCTTTTTTTTTATATAACAAGTGCATTTACAAAAAAAAACAAAAGTGAAAAAATCTGTCACCAAAAAAAAAACATTCTCAAAAATCAACGTGATATTTTACCAGGTTGACGCTTACACTTCATTTGACTAAAATTGTATGGGCTATAAAACTGCATACCCAAAAATTGTCTAAATATTCAGCTATAAAAGTTGAAATTTTAATGAAAATTTGTTGGATTTTTTTTTAATTTTTTGTAAAGATTGAAACTGATTTATATGGTTTCGGTTAAAGTTTGGATTGTTTATAGAAATATAACAAAAAAAATGTAACTCAAAAAACATTATGAATAAAAACAAGTAAGAAAGTCTAAGTTCGGGCGGAGCCGAACATTAAATACCCGGCGCAAGTATTAAATATATGTTTTCGCCCTTTCCGAAAGCTACCGCTACATGATAAGCCGGGGTGTATACATTTTAAGTAAATTAGCGTCCTTAAATTTCGAAATATTGAAATTTCAAGCATTTCTGAAATTTACCGTTATATGAAAAGCGGCCTCAATTTTAGTCCGATTTCAACAATTTTCAACGGTTTGCTTTTATGTGGCAAGCACAATAACCATACCGAGCTTGGTACAAATTGCTAGAACGGTTA
>NW_016157829.1:101331-130970 GCF_001687245.7 Rhagoletis zephyria | reverse complement strand
ACGTACCAAGTTTCGTTAAGATATCTCAATTTTTACTCGAGTTATCGTGTGCACAGACGGACGGACGGACGGACGGACAGACAGTCACCGCTTAATCGATTTCTCTATTCTTTCTGAGCATTTATGTATACATTTGTCTACATCTATCTCGATTCGTTTTGGCTGTTACAAACAACCGTTATGTGAACAAAGTTATAATACCCTTGTGCACAAGTGCGCTCGGGTATAAAAATTAATTTGAGTCACTGTATGTGTATTCGAAATTCGTTGTAGCTCCATTTACAAAACATTCCGAACAGCCCTTATGATTTTTTAATAGGACCAACACGCTGCACTTTTTTTGAACAATATACATAGGTATTTACCAAATTGCAAGAGTGCCAGGCCACTTGCTTACACGTAATGGCTTGATAAGTGTTGGCATACATAAAAAAGTCTAAAAAATAGTTTTGGCCAATTCAAGTCGTGTTTCTTTTTTTTGGTAAAAATTCAGTACAAAATGAAGGTCTTTACTTGGAAGCATTTTCCCCAAAGTCCCGCCGGGTACATATGTATGTATCTAGCGAATACTCAGGTTGTGAATCAGTGAGAGAGAGAGTGTGCCTGCCTCTGAGGTTAATGAAGGGCCATCCGTCGGCTGGCATTTTTAAGTCAGCGTCATTTACCAGACAGACATTCACGCAGCACATTTGTGCAAAATTCAACAGCAGCGTAGACAACAACGTCGCAATGCCTGCCGCCAATTTTAATATACCCAAAATTATAGAAAAAAAACAGCTGTGTATAGTAACTTCTCCAGTAAAAATTTGCAGCGAGAGCGTAAAAGCAAAATAGAGCGTAAAATTGAGAAGAAGAGAAAACTAGCAGAAAAAGTGAAGTTATTGAACACAAAACTAGTAAAAACTTGAAAGTGAACAGTAGTGGCACTGTTTTGACATTTTTGCTGTAAACATTTTACAATTTTTTTTTTTACACACAAACACTTACACAGTCCAGAGTACAACATTAAACATTGATTTCCACTGATTTTACTTTTGTTTACGTTTAACCAATTCAGCAAATGCAAATGGCTTTTGACATATATTCTTGCTCTTCTTCAGCTCTTATTCTGCCAGCTGATATCTGCTTGTAAAAACTTCACTAGCAAGAATTTGCAGCTCTCCTGTCTTATTAAGTAAGCTCTCGATTCAATGCTCTTTTGCAAATTTTTGGGGTTATTATACACTTTTCCAGTACAAATTAGTGCTGACTATTTGTTACTTATACGCTCCTAATGTTAATGAATTGGAAAATTCGCTTCGGGGTTTGTTATAAAAATGCGCGAATTCTTACAGGTTTGGCTATCATCGATACGGCCATTTATCGGCTATTTGCAAGCAGTTTAGAGCTATTGCCACATTCACTCCGTTTTACTTTACGTCTGAAGCTTTGTTGTTGGGAATTCAGCAGCTGCCAGACCGCTAAGTGGTCGCGATATGGATGAGGTAACCAGGTAACCGATCAGCGATCACTTCGGCGGTGGGTGTCAGTTTTTTCTGTGTGCGTGTGTGTATCTATGTTTGTATGTATGTATGTGTTGTCGATGGAGTGGAGTTTTATTGATGTCATGTTCGTTCATGCACTCCGTTGTCGCAGCACCCCGGCATTATTTTTGCTGATATTGTCGAAGTGAACTCTTGTCTTTTATGCTCGTGGCCGGTCAAGAGGATCGTCATAAACGGCGATGGTGGTGGTGGTGGTGGTGGGAGTTGATTTATAGTGCAAATTTATTGTTATGCAGTTGCTTGTTGCACGGTCCCCGCTGGCCGGCCGGTGTCGACCGGTGTCCGCCGGTTGCCGATTGGCAGTTGTCGGTTGGCGATGAAGGCCTTCTGCGAATGGCTTTTGGAAAATTTGTTGACAAACAACTGACTTAGTTATTCGTGAGTCCAATGGCGCGTATTTACATACATACATATGTATGTATGTATGTGTATTGATGGATTACTGTTTGCACTTTCATTTTTGCGTAGCAGCACTCCACCCTTGTTTACTCTTCCTCCGCTATTGTGGTTCACGTTGCCACATTTATGTGGCATTGATTAATGTTAACTCGCGAGGAAATGCTTATTTTTAGCTGCAAGAAATCGAAAAGTTTAAAGCGATCAACAACGGAATGCAATCGGGCGAAATATTCGATAATCTTCGATGTTACTGCATAGTAAGTTTTTTAAAGTTTTAAAATGGCCTAATATAGTAGGCGAAAACGTTATCGGGCGAGCGAGCGGAGCGGTGCACTAGTTTGCTTCTGAAAAAATTAATAGCCAATAAATATGTAAATATGTACAAATATGTATGTATTTTATTTGCAATATTCTGTAGAATTGTAAATAGAAGCCCTTGGTTGAGAGAACTCTCGCGGAAAGTAAATTTAAAAACTTATTTGCACAAATGTGTTAAAAAAAATTAGCAATCATTAAGAAGAAGAAGAAACATTTCCACAACCGGCCGTCTTATAGATGCAGGCCGCTCATACATATTTACATATCTGTGGACATTTGAAAAAGCAACTTATCTAGTCGTGTCTTTCACGAATATACAAAATGGCATATGTCGACAAAACAAAAAATTTTACCGTCAAAGAGAAATTTGTTGCAATTCGAAAGAAATGTTAAATTCTTTTATCACCACTAAAAATGTTTCCGTATGCAACAACTGCATGTTTTCATTTAACTAAAAATGATTGCTCTGGCGGTAAAAAGAGCTTTGCCGACATATGCTATTTTCTTTGCCCGTGAAAGATAGACTTAAGTTGTTTTACCAAATGTCCACAGCGCAACTGTTTGCACTTGAACTATTTATAAAAAAAAGTTATGTATTTTTCATGTGTAAAGCTGCATTTACATGAGGCTATTTTCTAGGCGATTCAACATTGCTCAAGAAAAATCGCTCGTGTAAATGTTTATTTAAAAATCGTTTGCCTGAAAGTAGACAGCAAGTCAACTTTTGCAGGCGATTATCGCCAAGCTTTAATATGTATGGCCCAAACTTAAATTAATATTTGGCAAACTTAAATAGATAAACATGCCATCTTTGGTATGCAGTCCACAATTTTAAACACTTCATTTGTACAGANCCAAACTTAAATAGATAAACATGTGCCATCTTTGGTATGCAGTCCACAATTTTAAACACTTCATTTGTACAGAGTGTTGCATCTTTTTGGTGGACGATTTCGTGAACTGGCACAAAATCGTAGTATTGTTGGCCTCAAAGTACATATGTATGTGGCGGCCGCTGCGGATGAGGGGTTACAGGTGCGTACCACCACTCCGAAGAACCTGGGTTCGATCCCTGGTCCGAGAAGTATCTAAAATTAGAAAATGCCTTGAAAAAGCTTCTCATAAAATCATTTGCCGTTCGGAGGCGGTATTAACTTGTAGGTGCCCCCATTTGTGTTAAAACATCAGGACGCATACCACAAATTGGAGAAGAAGCTCGGCCAAACGCTAAGCAAAAGTGCAATGGCCAAAATATTATTATTGCAAGGTGTCAAAATGCCATTAAAAACTGATCATTTTTCATTCATATACTATTTAAAAAATACATATACATATCGATCGTTTGCTGGAAGAGCGTCATAGTCAGAAACAAAATTTACCGAAGTATGCAGAAAATAACGCGAGTCCTTATTTACGTTTCTTAACATTTTATGCATTTCCACTTTGTTCAGAAATTATAGCATGGCATCCTCTGTATTAAATTTTAAGATTATTCTTTGCTATATTGTTTTATTAAGTTTTATTAAATGATATGACGAAAAATGTTGATATGTATGTTTAAAACTAGTATGTCACTGGTATGTGCGACAGATGATAGAGCAAAGCTATTTAAACTGTGAAACGAAAATTATTCCATGGCCAGACTTCGGCCTAAAACGCTTTCTTCATCAAGGAAATTTCTAGGTTAATTTGGTTAGAGGTGGGCGTGTAGATGGGTATTACACTTGCACTGTTTATTTAAATCGGTAAAGGGTTTATTTGAAGGGGAATCAAAAAGCTAACTTTATATGCATACATACATAGTATATACATACATACATACATATGTATGTGTACATGGTAATTTACGTAAAAGATCAGAGTTTGAAACTGCGCTCCGTCTTACATTTTAACCTAATTATTAGCGACAAACTATACGACTTTAACCCCCCACGCACATACTTAGTACACACTTATGTATGTACATATGTAAGTATGTACATATACACAGCCATGTGAATAAGTTTCCATATGCAAATTTTTATCTGAACTTGTGTGGACGTTTTACGAAATGTGTAACTTAAAGTTTTTTTTTTGTATACTTATTCAACAAAGTTTAATTGACCGGCATTAGTTAGACCTTCAAATTTATGTTTATGTACATTTCCAGTTCGATAACATTGCGTAACTGCTAAATTTACACTGGAGGCACGGGAGTTGTGAGTTTTCTTGAATAACACGAAACTGCATACTCATAATTTCAAATCTGACTTCAGGGACGAAAAAACATTTCGGCTTACATATCGAGCCCTAACCGCCAAAATAACGTAAGCGACATTTTTTTCAAAATTTTCTTTTTGATGCAGAAATGTACCTAGATGCTCTATGGCGAAGATATGTGTCTTTCCATCTGTGTCTTTGTATACCAACTGTATGAATTGGTAAAACTTTGATAGCTTTTCCCACAAAATTGAAATTTTGAAATACTTCGTTATATTATTAAACGTGCGATATATACGTATTTGTAAGTTTTATGTTTTACGAAAACATAGAAAGGATAATTCTATCTACCCATGTCTACGTCTATGTTTATTGATTTGTGTAAATTTATAGTCTTGTTTAAGTAAAAAAACTTGAATACTTAATATCTTAAAAATTAGAAGGTTCCCGCACTTATAAATGGGTAGTTTTGAAAAAACCCCCAAAATCGGAGGTCGTTAAAATAATTTTTTTTTGCCGCAGATTCACGGTAAAAATATACCTTCTCAGAATTTACCGTGGATCTAAATTTGTGTGTTTAAATAAGCTTACCGAAACTTGATACTGGTATAAGAAATCTTTTGTTATATAAGGAACGTTTTTTGTGTATATACATACCTTGCGGAATGTACCAAGTAAAATTGAGTTTCGATTCCTGATCTGAGCAATAAGAAAGTAAGTGCGCCTGGACCACACTGGAGAAGTGAAACTTACGTTACATATCTAGTTTGTCTCATAACCAATATTTATGCATATTTATGTACATATAAATTTGCTTAAGGATATAATTTATCTTTTCTCTACCTAGATCCCTACCTCTACCCTTTTAGTTCTAATTACATTTAGATTATTCTGTTTTCCTTTATCTTTATCTTTATACTCCACTAGCAGACCCGGCGAATTTCGTCCCGCCCAAAATTAATTTTTTCTAGTGAAAATTTTTGGTCCAATATTTTCACCAAAAATTCACGTTTACGATTTTCATTGGCGCATTCATCTGCTGAGATTACGGTTTGCTGTTAATTAGCCGCTTTAAATAACCTAACGAAAGTGTTACGTCCGTGAAGAAGTTCTTGAAATTCTCCAATTGGGCAGCATTTCATAGCACGGTTAATCGCAAACCGAAATAAATTTGTATAGCTTTGCCTCTTCACTCCCCGGGCGGCAAAAATGATCCGGTTCTATAGTGAATCTGTCGTAGAAGCTTTAAAGTAGGTACAGTTGGTGGCAATTCCAAAATGGGCGTTTATCATTGTTGTACATATACATACTTATTTCAGACGAAATACTGTAAAAGAATAAACGCATATAATAACATTGAAAATTAATTTCATACATATATCGCCAATACAAGTTCCAGTATGCTGGCAATAACACTTTCAGAGATATGCAGCAGGAATAGTTCGGTTTGTATGGGAGGTGCCACGCCTCTTTATTACTCATATCTAGTGAAATCAATTTTCAGCCGATATCTATGATGTATGTACATAAATATGATATACAGTTAGAAACATCCATTTATCCCCTCTTTCTCTGCAATAATTTAATATCGGCCCAATTTGTTGAAATTATAACCAAATATTTTATGAGGAGTCTTCGTCTTTAACCCACACCAAATTTTGCGGTTGCCCTTTAAATTTTTTCATTGTTATTCGATTATTTGAAAAACATGCATACATACATAAGTAATTATTCGTGATTTATGATTTATCACGTGAACGTGCCAACTACCTAAATTAAAAATGAATTTTCTGTTTACCTTACTTGCTGACACATTCTACTACATACATGTTATCTAAACTTATCCATGTACATACATACATACATCTTTATTGCAAAGCCAAGCAATTTTGGAAGCTGCCAAGTTAAGTTTGTGATTCCAACTTCCTATCGAAATTATATAAAAGCATTTATTCGAAGTAAAATTTTATGATTACATTACCATTTGCAGCTTACGAAAAAGAGTTCACTTGTTCGAATATGTGGACGTAATGATATTTTACGAACCTTTTTCAATAAATATTTATTAAATATAAATCAAAAGTTAGTCGTCGCTCACATTACAATTTTGTCTCAAATTTGCTCATTTATCAAAATGTATGCGAAAGTACTCGAAAGAATTAATTTTTTGTTCTTAGGATATTATTAGGAATTAAATTACAAGGAAATTTAGAGTGAAATATAAGATAAATTGTTTTTTTTTTTAATTCCGGAAGCATTACTTCTATTCAAGTCTAGCTATCTTAAGGTAATGAGTATAATGTTTTGATATATAATAGTAAATAATATATTTTTAGCAACTTATCTCCTATTATTAACTTAAAAATAACATTTTGGGTATTTCGCTTTCACGACTCTTGGCCATGGAAATGCCCATGCATATAATTTGCATTATGTATAATTTATTGAAGCTCATACATGAAGAGGAATTGAACGAGTGGAATATTGAGAAGTGATTGTGCTCTGCGCCTTTGTAACTCGCCAATTTATGTATGTATGTATTTTCAACTCCAGCGATTACTTTGCAGTTGAATGCTTTACGTGAGAACTGGAATTTAATATACGAGTTAGTTAATGATTTTTAATGCCTTCAGTTAATAATAATCATTTTGAACGATTCAAGACGGGTATAAGGGAAAAGTCGATCGGATCAATGCAAATAATAAAGCCGTTGGTCTGTATCGAGAATTCATCGTTCGTTTCAGATTTTACAATCGAGTAGTCAGATAAGGTGAACCGTGTCGCTGTTATAGCACTATATTTGTAAGTGTGATATTTCGCAACACTCAGGCCGCTCGGCAATAGTCGGATGTTCGTCCACCGGTGTACAAAACTGTCGGCCATTCACGAACGCCGCAAGTAATCAAAGCATACAAATCAAGAACTCAGCGAAATCCGCTCCAGAAATCCAGGAAATCATGGCCGGGGAGACGCATGCCACGCAAAACTCCTTGCGATTGGGGCTTTGGTGCTTTCAAACGCCGTACCGGACATTTCTTGACTACAGCTTTGAAAAAAAATATGAAAAATGGAAACGTCTTTTGGTGAAACACTTTGATAATTTGCACAGAAAAAGCGTGTCAAAGCAGAATGTATTTGCATCAGGCGACTTTCTAAGCGGTTCGGTTTGTAAGCGATTGAGAAGTTGGTCTCACTTGGAGGAAAGCAATTTTATCACTTTCTAGAAAATTGAAACGTAAATTATGTTTCAGGCAAATTGGTTGAAAGCGATGTTGAATCGCTATAACCGATGACCGGAAATGCCAAGAGAAGCCAAGTGCACGGTACTCTAAGAAGGCTTCTGAACTGATTCCACAAAAGTTTACAAGGAAACCATTTTGGAAGCTGTTGCAAAGCCATTTAATCACTCTCTGTTCCAAAAACTGTCGAGGACTTTTCAGCAGGATCCTGCGCCGTCCCATAAAGGTGAAACGACCCAAGCCTGGCGCCAAAACAATTTGCCAGCATTCATTTCCTCTGAAGAAACAGGACATTTCGAATGAATATTACCTTTTTGTAAACAATATATGTATATCAATAAATATTAAAAAAATTGGTCCAAAAACCTTAATTATTTTAAATTTTATAGCATAAAATGTGTGTAACAGTATGTATGGCCCAACTAAGTACATACAGTATCGGTCATATCTATAGCACGCCATTTCAAAGTGATATTGTGTGCCACCTATGTTTATTCATTTATTTTTAAGAATTTTCAATTAAAATATAGTTCTTTCTCTAACAAAATCCATATAAACTCAAGTTTAAAAAATTTGTAGAAAACTACAAAAAAGTCCAACAAATTTTTACCTAAATTTCCAACTTTTTTCTCGGAACTGTTTGAATTTTTCTGAATACACAGTTTTATAGCCCAATCAATTTTAGTCTGATAATGTGAAAGTTTCAAGTGGCTAAAAGTTACCGTTAATTTTTTAAAATTTTCTTCGCCAAAGGTGTTGCGGTTTTCTTCCATATACATACAAATAAATTGAGTTTATTCATTATATGGAAGCCAATGCGACAAAAAAAAATAAAAAAAAAAAATTCTAAAAAATTAACGGTAATTCGTAGCCACTTGAAATTTGCACGTTATCAGACTAAAAGTGCAGGGGCTAAAAAACTGTGTACTCAAATTTAGGTGAAAATTTGTTACACTTTTTTGTAGTTTTCTACAAATTGTTGAACTTGGGTATATGTGGGGTTTGGCCGAGAATGAACTAAATTTTAATTGAAAATTATTAAAAATAAATAAATAAACATAAGTGGCACACAATATCACTTTGAAATGGCGTGCTCCATTTTTTTTTATGAGTCAAGAAAACATAGAATTATAGGCCCGTCCACATACAACTTTGGCGTTGCGTCGGCGCTGGCGTCGCTTTGACAGCAGCGCGAGTAACGCCCGCGCTTGCTACAATGAACGCTTAGCAGAGAATACTTTGGTCACTAAATTAACATACTAGCGGCACCAAAAACCAAAATTTTACATCAATAATTGCTTTAAAAAATATATTTCTTGCCCGCATTTGATTAAAAATGAAAATTGAATCACATAATTTTGATTATTTGGAACAGCTGACGAATGACGCGCGCGAAAAGTTGAGAGTTGGTCATCTTTCTGCGTTGTGTTGGCGTTGGCGTTGCCCAACTTTGGTTATGTGGAGACTTTCATATAAATGCATGTATTCATAGTCAGCTGTCGAAGCGACGCCAACGCCAACGCAACGCCAAAGTTGTATGTAAACGGGCCTTAAGGGGTAAGAGCCGTCACATTTTTTTGTTTTAATAAAAGTAATCATTCCGATAAAAATTCCAACTAAATGGTTCAAGGGTTGAATACTTAGTGGTATCCAATACGGTTATCAATATGATGCAGGTGTTACCTCACAGATTAAATGAAATCACTCCAAAAAGAAAGCTATATTTGGAAATTCTTGAAGAAAAGCAAATTACGCTTTGTTTAGTTAGTATCAAATAAAAATGTTTAGCGATTCTATTTGTCTATATTTTTAGATTGTCCAGCACATTTTCAATTATTTAGCGCAGTTTAATACAGAAACTAGAAGTGAAGTTGTTGTCTTTCTCTTTGAAATATTTTCCATCCAAAACATGAGTGCATTTTTGTTGAATGACATCATTGTCGACGCGATTAGGCTACTCTTCTGGTTGACTGGACTTCTCGACGTTCGCGGTACCGGAAAGTGATTTAACTACATACATACATATGTATGTATGTACATACAATGTTTATACAATTTATTGGCTGAGATTGTTTTGCCAATGATTATCGAATACTTGCGATTCAATTAACTGACATATGATTATAAATGTAAATGCCAGCATGTACATATATATATATATGTACCCGTAAATTCAATTGGGAGACAAAAGAAAAGACTGTCACAACTCAAAAAACTAAATTTTTGAACTAAAGATGCAGAATTACACGCTATATGATTATTCATATGGTGCGAAAATTTCGTGCGAACATCTTGTGCATTTTTTGCGAGAAGTTAATATGCGTATATATTTTCTGCGCTTTTGGAGTACATCAAAAAAACGTCAAAATCCCGTGTTTTGAATTGTGACAGTCTTGTAGTAAACGAGCGTGTGCTTTATTACTCCTCTTTGCCTTCGTTGAGTTGATGAGCAGAATATTAAACAAAATGATGTTTGCGGTAATTCTCATTGAATTTAAAACATCATATTCGCAGCATAAATACTTAGGCATGTTTCTTTGCTTACATATGTATGTCAGTGTTGCCAGAAAAAAATTCGATTGGAGCTAAAACATTCGAAAAAAAGAGCTATGAAGAGCTAGACAATACTAATAATAGTACCTAAAGTGAAGAGCTATTGTTTTTTTAGGTTAAATGTTTTGCATTGTGCATTGTTTTTGCATTTTCCGCAATTTTAATAAAAACCACGAATAAGTTTAAGTGCTGAAAAAACTTTTAAAACCAAAATTAGATGCATATATTTCGAATTTGTATCTATGGCACCTATAACACTTATGTATGCACATACTTACATATATGAGCTAGACAATGAACCGAAAATACTTTATAAACTGTTAAAATCTGCACTTTCAGATATTTGAATTGACCGTAAAAACTCGGGTTACGAATAATTTTTTTGCAAAATTTTTCTGAAAAGTTTTATTTTCTTCTCTCGCTAAATGTAAAATTAGTCAGCTAAAAACAAAATCCGCGCGATCAGAAAAAGGATTTTCTTCTAATTAATTTTTCAATTCTTTAATCTACATCCAGGAGTTTATGGTGGAGTCTGTATTTTTCCGTTGATACAAATGTATCTATGTTTTTCCACTGCATTTCGAAATTTGTAATTTTATCAACGCTTAAGTTTTGGCTTTCCTTTTCTACCGTGGCCGCCTGAGAGAAAATACTCTGTCCGGTAATGTTTGTGTGCTCCCGCGCGAAATGGAATAACATAAAGGTATCGAAGATAGGCTGAGACCACCAAAGCCAAATAAATTTTAGTAACACTTGTGCAATGAAATTACAAATTATTTTAATATATTACCAAATACAACTAAAACTTTCTGGAGCTAAACAAGTGCTAGATAATTTTGAAAAGAGCTAGGAGCTAAAGTCCAATTTTCGGAGCTGAATAGAAAGATAAAGGGCTAAATCTAGCTCCAAATGCACCAAAATGGCTACACTGATTTATGTACTAGGGTGCTTTTTTCGCTAATATTTTTTTTTACTCCCACCTCGTAATTTTGTGGGAAATACCTAAAAAAAGATCCCTGGAAATTTGAGCACTTAATATTAATCTTAAGTGCTCGACCAAGGTGTGTTCATGGATTTCCCGTTTAAATTACATGTGAACTTTGTAGCCCAATATCTCAAGAACTATAATGTTACCGATTTGGTTATGAAGAAATTGGGTTTAATGATCCGTACTACCCCGCTGCTGGGAGTTAGGGTTACGCTGCAATAGACCCTTTTTGTAGAGCATTCAATTCTAAAGAAACCTTATCAGTGACCAAGCTCATACCACAAAATGCCTCAGCTGTAGAATTTTGAATAAAAAAAAAATGAAAGTTTACGTGTAATTTAAACGGGAACTCTTTGCACGCCTTGGGCATGCACTTTATTTAATATTAAGTGCTCAAATTTTCAGGCAATTTTTTAGGTGTTTCCCACAAACTTTCGAAGTGGGAGTGAAAAATAAAAATAGTAATATATACCTATGTATGTACATCGGGGCAAGAATGTGAATAGGGAAGATAATTTTTTATCCAGTTTTGGCTATTTTTCTTTGTTTAAAAAAATTTTATTATTTTTTATGAAAATATACAAATATGTATCAAAATTTTAAACTTTTTATCAGATTTTTCAGTATACAGTTTTGTAGCCCATTAAATTCCAGAAATAAACGGTACCCAGCAAACACAGTCCCTAACTTAGATAAACGTTTTGATTTTACATTAGAATTCTAATGCAGTCCTCGAATCGAAAATTAGATTAGAGAACTATGTTAGAATTCTATTAGAGTACGGATGCACAGCAGCAGTCGACGTCGCGGACAACTGCGAGCTCGTGAAAGGGCTAGGCTACACACTTATTTTCGAGTAAAAATGCGTTTATGTATGTATGTGTACTTTTGCGACAAACCTGCAAAAAATGCGACTAATTCGGGATGACTCCGGGAGCAAACGCAAAGAAGCATGCTGCTAATAGAACTTTTGGGCGTGGCACCGCCCACTTACATACATATATGATATATGCATATCTCAAAAACTACTTGACCGATCTCGACCAAATTTGGTATATGTACACATTGTGCTTAGCCTCCTTAAGTACCGTCTTGAATATTTTTGAAATCGGACAAAACCTACTCCTCCTAAAATATAGCTAGCTTTGAGGTTTTTGAAATTACCTTTACGTTGGTGGAGCCCGTGGGTTTTGTCCGCTTAAGAAGCCTAAGCGCAATGTGTTCACCAAATTTGGTTGAGATCGGTCGAGTAGTTTTTGATGCCTATTTATATATGTATATGATATTATTATTATATCTGCTTCTAAGAGCACGGGTTCCAGTCCGCTAGGAGATATACCAAATTGCTGAGTACTACGCTTAAGCGTTTGTTATTTCTCGAAATAATTTTATAAAATTCGATAAAAAATGCACGAATTGAATACAAATGAATTAAGCAGCTTCAAATTAAATATGGTCAGCTCCTTCTGCTTTTTAAAATTAAATATAGGTCCATTCTTTTGCAACCGAGCTACAAAACAACACTCGCTTAAATGACGAAATACACGCAAAGCAACAACGCAAACTCGGCTGAATATTTATCCGAGTTCAGCCAGGTGGGTTACAACATACGCGACCTGAAGAGTAGTGTTGTTAACTGAAAAAACTGCTCTATTGTAAATTGTGAATGGGAAAGTGGAGAGGGAAATTTTTGTTTTCGTATATACATGCTTTATATTTTAAATAAGTATATATATAACGCAAATATCTCGCATATTTACTAATTTCTATTGTTTTCTGTGTCTAAGTCCCGTTGAACTAATCACATGTTTCTTGCCAGCTACCGGGGGTAGCTTACGTAGCTAACAGGAAATCTTACCCGAGTTGAGCGTTCTTTTGTAGCTCGCTTACAAAAAAAAAAAAATGCAGCTGATGTCGATTCTAATTCAGAACAGGCCCGATATTTAAATTAATTTGCATTATGAAGTCAATGTTTTTCCGAATGGCACACCATTGATTGGTGATCATATTTTCCTGCTGGTGCCTAGCCTGACATTTCGTAGGACATGACCCTGTTAAAAATACCAGTTGCTTGCATGAAAAAAGGTAGAAAACGAACTATATGCATGGCATACATAGTTGAGCTGGTATAGAGCTTTCGCTGCAGGATACCGAGATTCGTACAGTACATATGTATGTATGTATGTTGTACAATAAGGGGGCAAATGCGTGTTGTGTATTGATCATGAGCACTCCGAAATTCAAATTTATGATTCTACAAAACGAACCTATCAATATTCCATATGAATGTGGAACTCACTCGATTCTTACTATAATTTTTGATTTTGCGTTTTTTAGGCCGCACCTCAATTCTAGGGTGTCAGCGATGAGCGCGAATGGGCCCAATACTATTGAATATTTGTTTGAGCGCGTCACCTTGGCACTCAATAATTGGAAGCGAACTAAAGGTCTGATTATGCATACTTCGCATAACTTCGCACAACTTTTTAAACGTAACACAAGTTTATAAAACTTAAGGCTGATTATGCTTCGCATGAAACCAAATTTATCAGTACTACCAACCTTATACATCGAAGCAATAGGGTTATTCACGGTGTGTGAACAAAAACAGCTGATTTTTGGTTTCTTTAGGTAAATAGATTTGTTTACAGAAAAATTCATTTAAGAGGTTTTAATGGGGTATATTTGTAGTCCAAATTAAGTCTACACGAAAGTTTTTTGCAGTTTGACATAATTTTCAATACAATATCTCTCCAAATTCGTAATTAATTACATATATTAAACGCTATATTTACTAGAAAGAGTATAAAAGTACCTTTCATTTGATATATAATAAAACAACTGTATTGATACTAAAATATAAAATAAAAATTTTGAATAAAAAATTACACGATATTTTCTTCCAAATGTTCGCCTGCCGAGCTTTTTTTCTTTTAACTTATCATATTTTAATATTTTTAGTGATATTACCAAAGATTTTTTTATTATAATTCATATATTTAAAGGTGTTTATATGCTCTTGTGCATATATTTTAATAAAGTTAGTTACGTACTTTTTTAAGAAAGACAAATTTATAATAAAATAATTTTTATTTTAATATTACATCAAACGACTTTTAATTACTTTTTCAATCATATCCGTACTTTGAAAATTGGTTAAAAAACTTTTCAAAATATAAGCTTTCGAAAATATTGAAAATTCCCCGCTTACCGTACGTGAACTCCCCTAATATGCTTTCCATGCATCTCTGTAAAAATATTGCTATTGGTACCACTGCAATTGAAATGTCACTTAAGAAAACATGAGGCAAAATCTAAACTCAACAGATCGCTAATTTTTTAACAAGTTCTGCTAACTTCTGGGTAATGGAATACATACAAAATGCATTCAACAGATCTTCAACTGACAGTTTCAAATTTATGCGAAGTTATGCGAAGTATGCATAATCAGACCATAAGGCGTATGACTGCTTTTGCAAAGTGTTTCAATCAAAGCCATTTATTTATCTTCCTTTTCCTTTTCCACTTCCATTTCCATTCCGTGCGTTTGCGCTGTCGTTGGTGGTGGTGGTGAGTCACCATTTCCACATAGCCTTAAAAGTGTGACCGGGTGTTACGTTTTGCTGCAAAAGCAAGCTAAATAAATGCTAACGTATGTAAATCGCACATTTGCTAGGCGGTCTGCGTTCTCACTGAAATTCACATTGTATTGGCTAAATTTAGAATGGAAAGCGCCGGTTGAGGTGTTGGTGGACGGCGACACATACGAGGGGCGGCTGAAAAATTCGTGAGTTCGATGCAGGAAAGTTGCACTAACGCTAACCTATAAGACAGCTGAGTATCATATGAGTGCTCATATAATCATTATCGCTAATTATAAAAGTGCTTATCAAAGTATTCATTTTTGTTCAGACCATGGGAAAAAATTGAGTACTTTTCCCTCAATGTTGTGATCAGAAAGCCCTCAGTACTAATAGCCAAACTACTAATTTATGCCATACTACAAAAACAAAATCATTTTGTAAATGCGCATTTAAAAGAGACTAATGCCGAATTTTCACTAGGCATTGAAATGACAAAAAATGCATGCCATTTAAAAAAATGCCATGTGGAAATGAACTTAATGACTATGTTTTTAATGTAATGACACGATTATTTTTTAATGCCCGACTTTGTCATTTGTCATTTTTGCAATTTAATGCCTAGTGGAAATCCAGCATAATGAAAAAGTGTAAATTAGGGGATTCCTTCAAGCTCGTAAACTCTTAAACTGTGTAAATCTCGTACGTTTACGAGGCTTTTATGCGAACGTCCCCTTTGCGAAAAGGTGTTAAAAGATGCGTAAAGTGACTGTTTGACAGATAAACCTGGATTTGGTGAAGCAGTTTTTCTTTCGTAGTATTTTCCATAAACCCCCGCCATCTTGTCTCTATCACTCTTGGCTAAAACACAATCAAAAATGCCGAAAATTAGCAGAAAACCTAAGTCAATACAGTTAGTGGATGAAATTCATTCATTTCATTCGCGTATTATTTTTTTCATTTATTTTCATTATTTTATCATACATTTTGGTATAAAAATTTCGGACCCTCGGCAATACTGAAGTTTACGAGGTCGTTTGCGCATCAAATTTGCCTCGTAAATTTACGAGGGGCTCGTAAATAGAGCGAGAGCTTACGAGTTTAAGGGAAGACCCCTGATGTGTTCGAATTGTTGCCTAAAGTGCTCAGCAATGTCTTGTAGGGTAAGATTCACCCAAGGCTTGTTTCATCACGCTCTGAGTAATTGAACGACTCTGAGAGTCATCAGTGCAGCTAACGAAGTGGCAATGCCATAAAGTGTAAAAGGGATAGAGACTGAAACTCAGAGCCGACTCCCAGCGACTACGTCAAGCAAATAATAAATGAATTGGGGGTTTTAAGGTTCACTTTGACGAGTTCTGTGTAAACGTTGAGGGAAAAGGACTGCAAATATGCAAATATATATTGAAACCACTTTTTTCTAGAATTGTTGTCTTTTATCGCAACACTCCAGTCTCAGAATTATTGCGTCATCCCTCGTTCAATGCCTTTGCTTCTCCAATACCTTCCTTTCATATTGTCCGTTATGCTTTATACCCTGATAGTTTTCTCCCCTCCGCTGCGAAGTGACCGTAATTTGTTAAGCGTCTTATTGTCGCTGCGATTTGGAATTTGGGCCACAAAGTTAACCGCGGCGTGGTTTTGAGTTTTCTTTGCATCAAGAAAAGCAAACAATTCCAAACAACAAGAAGAAAAACGACGAGTACTAATGAAGAAGCCATTTGAAAGGAGGCAGTTCGAGGGCAACTATCCCTGCACTGCCCGTTTACTAAATAACATACATATATACATTAGGCATATGACTGTTTTTTTTGCGAAAATTTCTACCTACTATTCGATGCTAAGAAATCATGGAAAAAACAACCAAAATAATGTTTTTGTGTCGATTTGTCAAAAAAACCTCCCTCAGGAAACACTATTTTTAAACTAACTGTCCACTTCAGTTTTATTAAATTTATTTCCAATTATTAGAAATACACATTAATAAAGATATTAATTTTAAATTCAAAGTACGCGTGGGTTTTCAGGTATAAACTACATCCTCAACCACATTTATTGTTCGTTCCGCACAGATATTACTGCCCTCCTGGTTACCAATAGCGGATTCCCATTTTACCCAGTGTCTTAAAAAACAGTTGTGTACTTCTCTAAACTGAAGGACGCAAAGAACGCAAAATCATTTTTATAAAAGCAGAACCCAATATTATACCATGCACCGCATATAAATTGACAGACCGGAAGCAATTGAGCTTTAAACTTTGGCAAGATAGCAATAATAATAAATAAAATATAATAACGCCTCTAGGTCGACGATAGTAGTAGTTACTATGACAACTAATTCAGCAGCTAATTTTTTGACATTTAAAAAAATTCCTTGAGCATGTTAGTCAGCCTTGTCGTGGTAATTCTTTTTGTCCAGTTTTTCCAAAAAAGATATGATGATACTAGGTTAATGTAATTCTGATTTTAGCCAATTGACCATCACTTCACATGTAAAATTTCCTCCTGAATCCGAATATGGAATCAAATTTAATGAAAATAGAACGGATTTAAAGATATAGAAAAATTTCAGTTTTATCTGAGGAAGGTTTTTTACCATGTGGATTTATTTTTTCTAAACAAAGTTAGAAAAGTCATATGCCTAATGACCATACATACATACACACATATGCATGCATACATATATAAGGAGTGTACTTGTACCCAAAACTATCAAAAGTTTTAGAAAACTTTTACTGGTTTTGCGTTGNTAATTGCAATACATATGCATGCATACATATATAAGGAGTGTACTCGTACCCAAAACTATCAAAAGTTTTAGAAAACTTTTACTGGTTTTGCGTTGTCGTAGCCAAAAACCTTGCAAAGTAGGGGAAATTGAGAGAGAAAAATGTGATAGAGAGCTGCAAATTTCTGCTGAAAAAATTTGTACCAGCGAAAACTTGCAAGTAAGAAAATCAGCTGATCACACACAAACACATGTTTGTAAATAAACAAAAGAAAATATGGCCTTTTTGAGTTGTTTATTGCAAATTTTATTATTAATGCTAGTACATATACAATGAAAAAGTGAGTAAATTTATTAGGCACAACGTTTCTTGAGTTTAGTTTTCGTTGATTTACTATTAAGCTCCAGCTTGTTACCATAATTTTCCTTTAAATATACCAAAATAAATTAAAGTGCAAATGCTGAAATGTTTTTTTTTTTTTTGCTGAAGTTGTCGGTTTTAGTAGGTTGATTGTTGAAATGAAAATTTTATAATTTTAAAGCTGCATTTGTAGCTATACCTATTAAATTTTTCTGGATCAATGATGGGTTATCACAAATAATTTTTAGAAACATAACTTATTCATTCCGATACAATTAATTTGTATTTTAAAAAGGGTTTCTTATCTAAAAGTAAAGAAAATAATGAACCACCAGTGGCAACTGTGGAAGTGATCAGCTGTTTCGAAGGTTGCCAGTTTTTGCAAATTTTGCGTTCCCGTACTTCTGTAGATATGTAAGTATTTTGTCGCTTTGAGAGCGAATGCTGCTAAATTTTCAGAATTTTTGCTGCTGGATAATTTTGTTCGCTCAACACGAGTACACACCTAAATACAATGCGCCCCTTCTTTCAAATTCAGTAACAGTCTCAGTGGGAGATATATTTTTATAAAATTTATTTTCTATGAGGACCTTTGTTTGTTTGGCATTCCACCTCAAGAAAACTATAAACGCGACATTTTTTTTTTTATTTGATAATGAGAAAGTTTCTGAATTTTAAAAACATCCATATAATACTTTAATAGGCTGAGAATTATTTCCTAAAGCTCTGCCCAGAATTGCAGCGGACGACGGCAAAGCGGTCCACGGTTAACCGCTGTCAAAATTAAAACTCACAAAGGCATATGGAATGGCTCCTAATTGCGGCGGCAGCGTTTTTTCCGCAGACATTTTTCGGTTGATCTAAATTTATTTCTATTTTTACCACCCAGCGGGGATAGTAATTTTTGTTATTTTCACAAGTTTTCCAATGCTGTCATCAATTTTTATTTCCACGTACCGAAAAATTTGTTTAATTTTAATGATAATTTTCAAAACAAAATTACAACTGACGGAAGCCGTCGTGTGCCGCAATTGTGTTTACTCTAACGGATTTCACTGCGGCAACTGTTCGGCAGAGTCAGTTAGTCTTGACTTAACTTAATTTAACTTACCGCAAGAAATCATCAATGATTACTCAACACGTCGACTTAAGCCAGAAGCGGAAATATTTTGTTTTTGTATTTTCTTTTTTAGCTCTTTAGAGTTTGCCGCCTAAAATGCCACATCAAAAAAATGCATGAAAAAAAAAAATATTTTTGCATAGAATTATTTTTGAGAAATACAAAAACAAAAATCTGGCAAGCTCTCACCGTTCTCAATTTCCGTATGGCCGTAACTTAAGAATATAAGTTGCTTACGTTAAGTTAAGTTTTAACTTACCGCCAACACAGTTTCTCATACTTGGCTAAAATATAAGTTGGTTAAGTTACGGAAATTAAGTCTAGACGACTAACTGAGCTTTAAGGCTTTGTTAAGTGGATTTGAAGTTCGGTTATAAAGAAATGGGAAAAGTAATGAAAGAGAAGGTTTATTTGGAATATTTCCCAAAATATTTTCCACCCATAATTACAGTGACCATTCGTACCGATTTTCTACTTTAAAATTGCATGTTTCGATTCGATGCTTTAGAAATGTCCCGATTTTTGCCCACAGAAATATGGTCACCGTACCCATAATACCTCCTTGGAATGTAAAAAAAGTATTTGCACAATATATGCAAAAATTTTCATCGTAATATTTTTCGGACAATTTTTTATAAAAATATTGTTCATTCCATAACAAAAAAAATATATAAATATAATTTCCAAACTTTGTGCAAAACTCGCGAAAATTCAGCGATTTGTAGCCCAATCAATTTTATTATAATAAAGTAGAAGTTCTAAGAAGCTACGAATTATCTTTGCTTTTTGGCATTTTCTTTCACGCAGTCCCTTCCATACAAAAAAATGTTTGGAAAATACTTTATATGGAACAAATGCAAAACACCTTCAACAAAAAAAATTCTCACTCCAAACTGCATACTCAAGAAAATTCGAAAAAACCTGATTAAAAAGTTTAAAATTTGCATGAAAATTTTATTGAATTTTCGCGAGTTTTGCACAAAGTTTAGAAATTATATTTTTATGTTTTTTTGTTGTAGAATGAACCATATTTTCATAAAAAATTAGCGGAAAAATATTAGAATAAAACTTGTGCATTATTGTGCAAAATTCGCTGTGCCAATACACTTTTTTCCTCTCACTTTGCGACTCACCCAAGCAAAATCTATTTTTATATGGAAGAAAATGTTGAGCAACCTCGACAAACACAATTTTAAAAAATCAACGGTACTTTATTACACTAAAATTGAAAGGGCTACAAAACGATTTTTTTTTTTAATTCTGATTAAAAAGTTTGAAATTTTGATGACAATTTTTTCAGTTTTGATTAATTTCTGTGCAAGTTTGCAAAAAGTTTTGGAACTTTTATTTGTGTGGTTTCTGTTATAAATTTAATTACAATTTTAATGCAAATTAATAAAAATAAATAAATAAACACAATCTGCAAACAATATCATTCTGGTGCTAAATCTTTGACCATAGCCCAAGAATGATGGAATACAAGATTGCGCATTCCTGCGTGTGGTGACATCGCGATCGCAACGAATAGGCGAGATGAAGGAGAGAAAAAATGGCGGCAGCTGTCATTTGTGAACAAATCGTAGTTCTGTACTTTTTGAAAAGAAAATTGGAGATTGAAAAAAAAAATTTGATATTACGCCCAGAAATTGCGAAATAAAGAAAAAATAAAGAAACACTAAGCCAGTAGAAATTAGTGACGCGAATTCTTAGCAGATTGTTTCTGCATTTTTTTTTTAATGGTAAAAAAGGTTAATCAGCAAAAACTAGTAATAATTATTACTAACTATCCGTACGAGAACAAACATAGCGCCGTCATTTCTGTGATGACGTCACATGAACAGCTGATTATGTCGAATTCGCCAAGAACCAAGTAGCGGTACTGCTGAATGCGCCCTCTCTTGTAGCGCTAGTTACGTCACACTTGTGTGCAACATCTTACTTGTTTGTTTACGTTTTTCTTGCCAAATTTATATTTCCTCTAGCATTCTTGTTCGCGTTTTGACATTTCTCTGCCACAACTGCACCTCTTTTCTAGGCGCAATCTTGTATTCTATCATTCTGGGACCATAGATGTATGTATGTATGTAGATATTTTATCCAAGGCTTTCGCTTTCCATTGAAGTTAAAACGGTCTTGCGTCATACGACCGCATTTGTTTTTCCAAGAATTTAATGAATGTTCTTATTTTTCCAGATTGAGGTCACAGAAGTATTTGGGCAATAAAAAGAGGACTGGCGAATTTCAAGTCTTGTTAAGCTTTGGAAAACAACAATAGCTTTTGGAAAAATTAGTGCGTATGTTAAGAATTGAAAATGGAGTCTTCGAAAATGGAAGAGCCAACGATTGGAGTGCAGCAACCTCAACAACTGTTGCAAATAGGAAATGCAAATCTAGGCAAAAACAAAAATGAAAACATAAACGAAATAGAAAACGAGCATGGAATTGAAGGCAAACGCCAAAGTACTGATACTAGTGAAAATAGCGGCGATGAAAAATGGAACACAACAACAAGATCCATAGACGAAATAATGCCACCAATTACCGCCAGAGTCGATGGGGGGGAGCCAAACGGAAAAGCACCTAAAGTGGCGGCGGAAACGGTGGCTAACAGTAACGAAGAGACTGAAAAAGTGGCCATGGTGGACGCTGATGCGACGATGATGAGCACAGCGACACCTCCAGACACAAATCCAAACACAAATACAAAAACAAACACAACAACTACAACTACAACCACCATAACTAAGACTTTAGTAGCTGCCACAGTAACTGCAGACGAGCTAAAAGCAACGAAATCCACATCCAAGTTGAGCGAATTCATAGTACCAGCTATACCCAAAGCCAAGGCGATCGGAACCACGAATGGGGCGGGTGGTGAGCCTGGTACCAGTGCCAAAAAGAAACGCAATAAGAGCTCTAAAAAACGCAAGGAAAACGAAGCACGCAACAATGACAACAGCAACAGCAAGAAAAGCGGAGCCAACTCTATCGCCAGAGTCGTAACGAACGGCACTCGAAGCCAGGACAATGCCACCACAGCAGCAGCAGCGCCTAACCCAGCCAGCGGAGCAGCCAACATGAAGACATCGGTATCGATGACCTCACTGCCACCGGATGATGAAAAGGCCGAGAGTCGCGACGTAATCAAAGCCAAGCTAAGGATAGAACGTCCTTACAACAGTTTGAAGGTAAGCACATGTTTACTCTCATATATCTATGAGTACATTAGGGTGTTCCAGAACATACAGACGGTATTGTTTTTGCGAAATACCGCATTGCGAATTTATAATGTTACATTACATACATATCTGTGTTCGTATGGCTTATGTCGGGAAACTGGCTTTAGTAGTATGTATAATGCAGCATTCGCAGTGTGCGATTGCGATTGCGAATGACTCACTGGCGCCGAGCCGTTGAAGACCTTTGGCGAATAAACGCGCAAGAAATAGTTCCGATACTAGCAAGTCAATATTCTTATTAAGTCTTATCAGAAAATTATGGTCGTTTAAAGAACAAAGGGAATGGTGCATTCTACTAAAGCCAGCTTCCCGACAGAATCTACCATTCCTAGCCCAATCACTATAGATTTTTTCAACGAAAAAATTCCGGGAAGAAATTTTTTTACGCAGTTAGGTGTCTCCTATTTAGGTGAACACAAAATGAAAATTTTCCCCCAATCGCGATATGGGAAATGTCCGCCATTTTGGATTTTGTGTTTTTTACGATTTGCGCGCTAATTTTGCATTTCCCGCGAAAAAAGGTAAACAAATTTGTTTAGAATTCGATTCCCTACAATTTTATTGTGCCTATACGTTTTTCGCTAAGCGTAAATGCTGCTGAAAGTGGAATTTTCGCACAAAACCCATTCTGTGACCTGACATCTACACCTTCTATAGATTCTGTGCAAAAAGTTGGGTCAGGTGGAAACCGCGAATTTTTCACTATTAAAACTAGTGTACTTTTAAGGATCGGGTATTTTTCAGAGTACTGAGTACTTTCTTTAAATATACACATGTTGGTAACATTTAAATACTTAGCGTAGAAATTTCACAAGCTGGCAGTATTTAATTCAAATTAATATATGATTCCCAAATAACGTCAAATGAATGGCTAATGCTTGATTTCCACTAGGCCTTAAATGGCAAAAATGACGAATGACAAAGTCGGGCATTAAAAAATAATCGTGTCATTACATTCAAAAATAATCATTAAGTTCATTTCCACATGGCATTTTTTTAAATGATATAAATTTTTTGTCATTTCAATGCCTAGTGGAAATTCGGCATAACTGTACTGGGTACAAGTATTGCACTTGAAAATGATTGAAATTGCAAATTGAGTACAATCATTTCTGAATACCGGTAAATATAAATAAAATTCAGTACCTACTTTTTTAAGTCTATTCGACACTTAATACTGAGTACTTTGAATCGATCCTGAGTACATATATCAAAGCGATTATTGGAACAGAGTATTTTTGAGTACTGAGTACTTTCGAGTTGTTTTGTGAGTACTGAGCTCTTTGGAGTACTCAGTATCGATACTTTTAAAAATCGGGTGTTGTCGATCCTTTTTAGAATCGAGTTCTGAGTACTTTTGGTATTGATACTGCCCAACTTTAGGTAAAACATACATATCGTCGTTTAAAGTACGAAACCACCGCGTATTACGATAATGCAAAACCCCGTACGTAAGGTCACCCCAAGATTACGCTTGACGCGTGAAGTTTCAGTTAACTGCGGCATTTGCATTGTATGCATTTAGAGTTAACACTCAGTGAGAGTGACTCTCGTCTCGTCCGAAGTATGTAGTCAGATTTAGTCAGAAGAATTTTTGCTGGCAAAATCTTGAAAAGTGTCAAACTCAACTGAATTAAAATTAACGGAAATTAAAGAATACTCAAAAAGTGAGAATAATCTAAAAAGTAAAAAAAGTGAGTTGAAAGTGGAAGGAGGCAAAAAATAATTGATATAGTAAATGGTTATTGTGCTTGAGCTTGTGTGAATGAATGGGTTTCGTACATACATTTCTATTCTTATTTGACGTTAGTTTTGTTGTTGCCATTCTTTGGACTAAAAATTTGGTTTTATTCTCTTTTAGTGAGCGCATTTTGCTTACGCTCTTGCATTTTGACACTTTTCAGATTTTAGGCCGAAAAGATAAGGAATGGACCTAGTATTATTATCTTATTTTCAATTGTTTTAGGGATTTGAATGGGCCAATCTAACTAACGATTTGATTGGCTTGACGCCATTTTGAAAATGAAATGCCAAGACAGCCGTTTAGAAAACGGGACAAAGCTAAAATAGAACATATTTTGGCAAAATTGTGCACGTAAGCGAAAAATGCATCTAAGCGAAATACACGGCATATATGTATGTACATATATATACATGAGTATAATTATATCGAATTTCAGTAAAAGAAAACTCTGGAAACCTAATGAACTCACACGGTATGTTCATATCAATACATATGTACATATGTGCATACATATTTATGCATATTACCTCGAAATATGACACTCACGTTGATAAAAATAAAATAAAATAATTGCATATAGATATGTATATATGTATGTATGTATGTCCAACCGTTAGCTTTTTATTTCTCTCATTTTGGCTATTAGAGTTTTATTGGCAATACCCAAATCTGCAAATTTTCAATGCAACTGCTGATTTACCAGCAAATATTCTTGCAGCTATGCCATTGAGCGGTTAGCTGCACTCTTGCACGTAGCAGAGTGGTTCCTTAATTATTCGTAACTCTCGAAAATCTGGTAATGCACAGTGATGCCAGACATTCTCTGTTAAACATCCCACGAAAATCGGAAAAAAATCCCACAAAATTCCCAAAGAATTCAAAACATATACATTTGTACATATTTCAGTAGTAAATGAAGTACCATTCATAAAAAAATAATAATGTTAGATTGGCGCTTACACATATGTTAGTGTTTGGCCGAGCTTCTCCTCCGATTTGTGGCATGCGCCTGATGTTGCCAAGAGGGACCTACAGTTTTACGACGACTCCGATCGGCGAGTGTATTTTTATGAGACGCTGTCTTTCATGGCAGACATACACTCGGAGGTTTGCCATTGCCTGCCGAGCGACGACCGATATTAAGAAAAAACCTTTTTTCTATATTTTTTTGCGATGTTGCTTTGACCAGGGAGGGCTTGAACCCAGGCCCTGCGGAGTGGAAGCGCGCACTGCTTACCACTACACCGCACGGCACATATATGTACTATTATTTCGAAATTCGAAGGTCGGTAGATTACTCACTAAGGGCCTAAAAGAGTTGAAAAACATCTACTACATTTATAAATTAGCTTCAGTTATTTATTACAACCTAAGATTTTGAAGAAACTTTTTTCCATATTTAGGTAACTAATGCATACATACATATTTATGAACATTTGTGTTTTTATTATTGTTGTATACTTACTGGCAATTCTTAAAACTATCCCTGTGATTTTTTGGTGATTTCAAAATTGAAGAACATTCATGCGCTATTTAACATTTCTTAAGATAATTTGTTCCGCTTTTTACATAAAACACCAGTTACAATTGAAAAGATTATTTCTTACTCAGCGCTTGAATTGGTTAACGTGAGAAAATTTTCAAAATTGTCCTTATGATTTTTAATAATTATATATATCGCTAGCTTAGAGTGAAAAGTTGCTAAGTCCACTTTTTATGAAAACTCATATTTTGATATAGGAGGCTAGAGAAATTTAATACGTATCGTTTCGAAAATTATAAAGGAATTTTTTTCCCTCTTCATAAGCAATAAAACGAAAATTTGCTAAGTCCAAAAGAAGCACCACAAATCCGATAAGGCCAAAATAATACGACATCTTTTAGTAAATATCGAATCCTTCTGATTCTTATGGAGTTTTGCTTTGCTTTAAACGCGCAAAATGTTTGATTCAAAGTCTGGCGAAATAGTTAAAGAAAATGGCTATAGGAAGATTTTTTCCTCTCCTGTAAAATTTTTAAAATGGGACTTAGCAACTTTTCTTTCTAAGCTAGCGATATATCACTTCACTCCACATCACATCTTCAGGACGATTAATTACGTAAGGGTGTCGAATATTTATGAATTTTGATCAACTACGCATCGATAACTGCGTCAAAAGAAAATCTCTTTTTTATTTGAAATGTCCCTATTTCCCTTTTAATAATTTTTGTTGCACAATATCCCTCAAATAGGGAAATTATCCACAATCTGGCATCACTGGTAATGCCGGCGAAAGCACAAGCAGAGGGGGCGGGGCTCTACGTACCTAACGTCGTAGCAGAGAGGGGGCCCAAGGGATGGGCATACGATGTCATGTCAAGATATTAATTGATAGTTGGTCGTTAATTTGCGAGGTGAATGCAGTAAGGAAATGCATTAGACCATCCATCCCGAATAGCTGTTTTGCAACTACTGGAAAGCTGCGGCTGCGGCTGCGGCTGCGCATAAGAGTTGAGCTCATTTTCAATCATCATTTGCTTGTTGTTGCACTTGTATGCTGTGACGCTGGTTCCGCTACTTATCTTCGCCGGGAATCTTGTTTGCTTCGCTTGCGTTTTCTAGCGTATGCGTGCGCACTTTTTTGCTTTGCAAATTATGCAATGTGCCACTTTTCGTCATTCTCTCCTCGCAATCTGCCATTCAACGTGGCAAGTAGACTTGGTTGCGGCTGTTGGAAGTTTCTGCTGCTGGTGTATTGACGACTCCGCCTTGGATGGTATGGTGCGTTCGTTCGTTCGTTCGACATTGTGACGTGAAAATTAGGAATTTCCTATTCTGTATCTGCCACCAGCTGTAAATGCAAGTAACACACAATCACAAAAGATAAACAACAACAACTGTTCATTAGCGACTGCTCGCCACTATCGCCTTGGACATTTGTGACTAATGCAAACAGCGACATATGGTTACGGTGACCATCCGTCCTTTATTTTAAAGGACAGTCCTTTATTTTAACCCCCTGTCCTATATAATTTTTTTTTTTCAAAATAAAGGACGCCTTTTTTCCTTTATTTCTTAAATTGTCCTTTAAATCAGCTCTGCATTTTTCAGAGGTAAATTTTTAAACACAGAATATGAAAAATAAAAATGTCCCTTATAAAATATAAGAAAACCTCCGCCAGTTTGTTTCGCACCTCACTTAAGGGTTTCTATTTAATCGGTAATCTTTGTACGATCTGTAAGCACTAGGAAAGTTGTGCCCAGGATCGTGTTGCACGCTGAATTTCCAGTTGAACTGAAAAAGAACAATAAACTTCCTGCTGCACAGTGGTTCAAAACTGGCATTTAGTGTTTGTAATTCACTGGAACCTTAATTTTTCACTTAATTTATTAAATTTTTTACTTTTTTTGAATGAAAGCTCACAATATTTGCAAGACACCAGTTTAGCCTGATTTGTGAATTTTATTTGATTATACTAAATTTTTTAGAAATGCAGAAAAAGTAGCAAATTTGAAGAAAGTGTATTCTCCTGCTCCAGTTAATAAATTTTACATAACAAAACCAAGTTGAAAACAATTGTATGGTTCTCCCAAAACGAAAAAATTACACAAAAAAAATTTGTAAATGTTATAAAAAAATGTTCACCAAAATAAATATTTTTTTTTTGGTTTTTAGTAAAAATTGGTTGAAAAATGAAGGCTCCGATGAATTATGAACATTAAATTCCAATTTTGAACCACTGTGTGCTGGCTTCGTCGTGCAGTATGAATTATGGAAAACGCGCTTTGGTCGCAAAGAATGGCGAGGTCCTTGAAAAGAATTAGGCTTAATTTTTCGCCACAGCAGGGGAACTTGTAAAATTAAATAATATAATTAACTGGTAAATATTTGATTTAAATTACGATATGGGTAAGGTAGTTTTATCATACAAATCATTTTGAAAAAAAAGTGTCCTTTATTTTACGTTGGTTAATGTGGTCACCGTACATATGGTACATAAGTCAAACACAACCGCATGCGTGCATATACATATATACTGTGCAGATACCCTGCAGGAAATGTATCTAACTATAAGCTAACCTGAAGTCGATTAAGATGGAACTAAATGTCACCATTATTTATATATTTATTTTCTTTGAGGAAATCTCAACTAACTTGAAACTACCTACTTTTGGACATAAAATATCAATAAGAAAAAAAAAATTTTTTTTTTAATTTTTTTACTTGCTGGTTTATTTTTAACTTTAAATATTTGTTTACATATACTGCTGTAAGTGGCCCATATTCGAATTCCGTCAGACATAACTTCAAAATAATACTATAAGATTTCTATCTTTATTTTATTTGTCCTGAATTCGAAAAAGAATATTTGTGAAGTGCAGAAAAAAATTATTCAAAGTAAAATTTGTATGAGGATATTTTACTTTTTAACAAGTTTCAAGTTAGCTTTTTTTAGTTAACTAAATGTTATATATATTTCATCGAAATCCCGCAAAAAAGCTAACTAAAACTGGTTTTTTTTCCATCAGTTGATAATCTTTTCCTGCAGGGTATGTATGTGCATATGTATGAAGGTACAACGTACAACAACTGACCGCAGTTTAATGGCGAACGAGCGAATAGAAGAAAAACTGAGAAATATTTTTTATTTAACCAGTTTCGTTCTTTTTGCCAAGCGTGTTTTTTATTTTCGCCTTCGATTGTGAGTGACTTTGGACTGCTTTGAATTTTATTAGTCGGTTTTTAACTACCGGCGCGATACGGCCGAATGTACAAACACACACAAGTATGTATATATGTATGTGACTTTGCGCATTTATATATACATACATACGCACATAGAATTTGGGAGCAATATACACTAGACAACAAAACTCTGCGAACACTATTTTATGTAGGCTTGGATTTGAGAAAGAATTCGAAGAAGAAATTATAACTTTCTTCACTTTTTTCTTATTGATAGGAAATTCGCAATTTTTTCTCTTTTTCAATCGTAGAGTGGACCCGAAAGAAATCTACACTAACGCTCCAATGCGGACAGTTCCACCCAAATGCCTTTTATAATGCTTTTTTCTAATGTACATTTTAGACAGAAGTGTCTTAAAATTATTTATTAGACATTTTACAAAATTGTTCGTAGGAGAGGGAAATGCTTTATGCACTGAGCGGGGGCGCTAGTCTCTATACTACCTTCCCCGAGTGTGGGACTCCCACCGAAGCGTGTTGGGCTACCCACTAAAACCCAAACACCCACCGCCCGCGCGAGAATCCCGCATCTGGCACCGCAATTCTGCATGTCTTCAGATGCAGGAGCGCGCTGCTAGAGCCTCGGGGCTGCTCTTTTGTAGGGGCGTTTCATTCGGGTGTCCTCAGTAGACATCCGTCCTCTCGTTTACAGTTTCCCACTTGTCTGAACTGGAGATCATAACCCCAATTATGTTGTTCGGAGTTATGTCTCCGTATCTTTCTTCCAACATTCTGCGCGAAATCAAGAAGTGTTCGCAGGTGAAGAATGTGTGGTACACGTTATCTTCGACGTTTCCACAGTAGTGACAGAACGGTGAGTCCACCCTTCCCATTCTATGAAGATATTCTCGGAAGTAACCATGACCGGTGAGGAATTGCGTCAGGTAGAAATCGACTTC
>NW_016157829.1:0-101079 GCF_001687245.7 Rhagoletis zephyria | reverse complement strand
ATGTCTCCGTGTCTTTCTTCCAACATTCTGCGCGAAATCAAGAAGTGTTCGCAGGTGAAGAATGTATGGTGTACGTTATCTTCGACGTTTCCACAGTAGTGGCAGAACGGTGAGTCCACCCTTCCCATTCTATGAAGATATTCTCGGAAGTAACCATGACCGGTGAGGAATTGCGTCAGGTAGAAATCGACTTCCCCATGTGGTCTGTTCAGCCATGTTTGAAGGTCGGCTATCAGGGAGTGTGTCCATCGACCTTTTGTGCTCGCGTTCCAGTTTTGTTGCCACTGCTGGATCAGTTGCTCGCGCGCCCTTGCCGCGGCAGCTGCTCGACCTATCTCGGCACTGAGATTGTAAATCTCTTTTCGCTCGTAAGCAAGTAGCTCAATTGGCATGACGCCAGAAATAACTAGAACCGCGTCCGCGGACACTGTACGGTATGCAGAAGCAATGCGTAGTGCCCCTCTGCGCTGTACCGAAGACATTTGAACCCGGTATTTTTTGACTTTCAATGCGTCAGCCCATATTTCTGCCCCGTACAGGAGCACCGATTGGACCGCTGTCATCAGAAGCTTCCTGCGGCATGGCTTCGGGCCGCCCACGTTTGCCATCAGCCGGCTTAGAGCCGCCGTGCTCTGCGCAGCTTTTTCACATACTCCATGGATGTGTTCCCAGAATGTGAGTTTGCTGTCAAGCTTCACCCCTAGGTATTTTGTAGACCTAGAAGTCGTCACGGGTTGAGGTCCGACCATTATATTTATAATTGTTGGGATCCGTTTCCTGGTGAGGAGCACGATCTCCGTTTTGGCTGTAGCCAATTGCAGACCGTGATCGCTCATCCATCCACTGACGTTGCGCATGACCTGGTTTAGCTTGAGCTGTGCTAGCTGGACATTTCTTGCTGTTATGACGGCTGCCACGTCGTCCGCGAAGGCGACAAGGAAGGCGCTCTCCGGCATTTCCGTGCGCAACAGACTGTCATACGTGGCGTTCCAGAGGTCCGGGCCAAGTACAGACCCCTGTGCCGCTCCGCCGGTTATACGTCTCTTTCTCTGACCTTGTGTTGTGTCGTGCAAAAACCAACGGTCTCTGAGGTAGTCCCGGATCATATCTAGCAAGTATGTTGGAACCTTGAAGGACCGTTTCAAGGCCTCCAGCATGTCGTCCCATCTTGCCGAGTTGAAGGCGTTCTTGACGTCCAGTGTGACTAGCAACACTATTGACCGCGCCTGGTGGCAGGCTTCTTCGGCCTTATGTACCGCCCTGACTACTTCGCCAATTGCTCCAATAGTTGAGTGTCCCTTCCTGAAGCCATGTTGTCGGGGTGAAAGGCCTCCCTCGCTTTCTATGGCTGACGTCAAGCGTATTTTGAGCAGACTCTCCATCATTTTGCCTGCTGTGTCTAGCATGCAGAGTGGCCGGAAGGATGAANAGACATCAAGCGTATTTTGAGCAGAATCTCCATCATCTTGCCTGCTGTGTCTAGCATGCAGAGTGGCAGGAAAGAGGAAGGAGAGTTTGGGTCCTCTTTGCCCTTGGGTAAAAGCACCAGCCTCTCCTCCTTCCATTGGCTTGGGAAGACCCGGGCCCTAAGGCAGCTGTTGTACATGTTAAGCAGAAGATCAGGGCTCGTTTCCGCTGCTAACCTGATTGCCTCCGCTGGTATGCCATCTGGGCCTGGAGCCTTGCCGGCTTTCATGCTTCGCAGGGCTAGCTTCAGCTCGTCTGTCGNCTCAGCTGTTATGCCATCGGGGCTTAGAGCCTTGTCGGCTTTTATGCTTCGCAGGGCTAACTTCAGCTCGTCTGTCGAAAACAGTCGTGCCTCGGCTTGCTCCTCGACGAACACTGTATCTGCTCTTAGTGGATGTGTGGGAAATAGTGCATCCACTATATTCTTAACCGGGCCTCATCCCTCGCTTGCGATGATGTATGGAACTTTTTCATCACTATTTTGTATCCCTGGCCCCAGGGATCGCGATCCACTTCGTCACATAGCGCTTTCCAGCAGTTCCGTTTACTCTTCTGTATCTCGGCCCCAAGTGCTTTCTTAGCGCTTTTTTAGGCTGCTGCTCTGGCCAGCGCCTCAGGTCTGCCACGAGCGCGCGTTGCAAGTCTCCGCATTCTATTGCAGGCCCTTCGCAACTCTGCAATTCGGTCACTCCACCAGTATACCTGCTTTTTACCTGACCATGCTCTCCTCTGCGGCATTGGGGCTTTGCATGCCATGTGAATGCAGCGCATGGCTTCTTCGACCAGATTAGCACAAGACTCCCTGTTGTGGGTGAAATACCTTGGGAATCTGCTAGGAGTGATGTGTCGAACTTGCGAGCATGTGGCCGGTTATATCGCGCAATTCGTCTTCAAGACCTTCGAGCTTTTCCCTGAAGACAAGGACTGTGTCGTTTGGACACAGGTAGCAGCTCACCAGAGTGATTTGCGCCATTTTCGCCCAGACGTAGCAGCGTCCGACCCCGCTGCTCTCTGCGCGATGGTTGGGGTTAGCAATCCATAACGCGGCCGAGCCTGATTGGTCAACATGCTAGGATTCTTTTGTTCTATAGGGTTCACTGATGATGGCAGCACCTGCTCTTTGTTCAAAAACCAATTGGTCCAGCAGGTCATCAGCTACCCTACTCCTGTTCATATTGCCTTGTATAAAATAATTAATCATATTCTCCCAAGCTTTGTCTTAGCCTCAGTAAGGGCATCCCTGAAGGCCTTGCACGCTCCCGACCCGGGCAGGTGATGGGAATTTTTCTGTCCATCTCCTGCCGAGCACAGGTAGCAGCTTGGGCTTTCTTTACACGCAGAGGCTATGTGGCCCTGCTGACCACATTTCCAGCATGAACTGCTTCTGTCTGGGCCTTTGCATGCCGCCTTTTTGTGGCCATACCCCAGGCAGCGGAAACACCTTTGGACATCCGTGCGCTGTCGGACACGGCAGATAATCCAACCTACTCGCAGCTTCCCCTTGTCAATAAGAGTCCGGCCTGGCAGTTCGTCGATTTCCACCACGGCCATTCTTTGTTCTCGCGAGTTTACAGCGAGGAGAGAGACGCGAAGTTGGCCATTCATCTTGTCTCCTAATTCCCCGCGTATAGCGATCTCCACTTCTGGGGCCGTGGTTAGGCAATCCATGCCCAGAACTTCTAGACGTAAACGTCTAGTGAGAATACGGGCGGCGTCTCCAAGCTGGCCAATGGCAGTGCACACATTTTCCTTAAATGCTGAGTGTTCGCCACAGCGCTCCATTTCGATGAGCACGCCGCCTTCGCGGGTTTTCCGAACAGATCGAATTACGGTCTCCGTCTTCTCGGGTCGGAGCTTACCACGTATCGTTCCCAACACCTCTGTCTTAACTTTACGACACTCACTATTGACAAGATTTGACCATTTATCTTAATCAGCCTCATTGCCAGAGTCGTGTCGAATGCAAGTCGTGGTTTTTCGAGAGTCGAGTAGTGTATTAAAGCGCAAAAACACTTGGCAGCACTGCATAATTTTCCACGATTTTCGTCGTTTACTTATGCCAGCACGACAGTAAATAGATGTCGAGTCGTACAATTTAGCTCAATTTACGACTTACGCAATGAGGCTGAATATTTTTTAATTTTAATAATTTTTTTATAAATATATGGTATATTCTTTAACGAAAACCTTATAAATCCAAGTTTCAATCATCCAAACGTGTGACCTGTAACAGGTCTATTCTGCACGTTACCGAAGATTTTGTAACCGAAAAATGCTATTACCAAAAAATGTTACCAGTTCTTGTCACCGCTATTCTAGGAACGTTGGTAATGCAGTTGAAATATTCAGCAATTCAGCTATGAAGAATTGTACAAATTCTGGCATTGCATATTTCAAGGGGTAATACTTTGGTACCAGCTTATGAGATGGTAACAAAATTTACCGGCTACAAGAGTACACAGAATGCGAAAAGGGTTTAAGAATTGACAGACACTTTAATGACCGATTACAAACTTTTTATTACCAGCGCAGAATAGACCTGTAAATGTACTTTTCGACATTTAGCTATGTATATAGTTCATTTCTATAATGTCGTCTTCCTCGTGCTCGTAGTATAAAATTAGTGCTGCCAACCCCAATAATAATTATCCAGACCGTTTCCGTGAGAAATGATCGTGATACTGAGCTAGATAACCCAAGGAAACACAACTATAAGGGTCGGTTGTTCAAATGTCTGATTAACACAAATCGGAGGTAGAAGCTCCGGTTAAATACAACAACTGCTTTATCGATCCCATGTTATATGCATGACGTCCAAATCGTCGATAATGATGTACTGGTGATAACCAGACATTGAACAACCGGCCCTAAAAACAAATCTACACTGATGTGTTCTTTTGGCACGGGGGGTGTATGCATGTATGTATGTACAAACAAACAAACAAACATAGATAATGGTGCACAAATTTTAATTCGATATGTTTTTTGTATTTGAAACTGATTCCAATGTCGCAGGAACCATTGCTTTAATTACATTAGGAAGTTTTTTAAGTGATAAACTTAGACCATGTGTAACTAAAAATTCTAAACTACCACTGAAGAGGTGGCGCTTAAAAACTTGCAATATTTCTACTTCTGTATTCTTCAAATTTACCAAACCATACATACAGTATTGGCCAATACAATAGCACCCCCATTTCAAAGTGATATTGTTTGCCACTCATGTTTATTTATTTATTTTTAAGAATTTTCAATTAAAACACAGTTCATTCTCTCACAAAACTCACATAAACTCAAGCTTAAAACTTTTTAAAAGACCGCAAAAAAGTGCAACAAATTTTCACCCAAATTTCAAACTTTTTTCTCAGAAGCGGTAGAATTTTTTTGAATACACAGTTTTATAGCCCATTCAATTTTAGTCTAATAATGTGCAAGTTTCAAGTTGCTAAAAGTTACCGTTGATTTTTTAGAATTTTTTCGCCGAGGATGTTGCGGGTTTCTGCCATATAAAAATAAATTGTGTTTAGTCCTTATATGGAAGCAAATGAGACCAAAAAAATCTAAAAAATCAACGGTAATCTCTAGCGACTTGAAACTTGCACATAATGGGACAAAATTGAATGCGCTATAAAACTGTGTACTCAAAAAAAAACTAGAGCTTCTGAGAAAAAAGTTTGAAATTTAAGGGAAAGTTTGTTGCATTTTTTGCGGTCTTTTCAAAAGCTTAAAACATTGGTTTATATGGGTTTTGTTGGAGAATGAACTGTATTTTAATTGAAAATTCTTAAAAACAAATAATTAAACATAAGTGGCAAACAATATCGCTTTGAAAGGGGGGGTGCTATAGATATGTCCAATACTGTATGTACATATTACATACTACTATCCCAGCCAGCAAATTAAGCCGGAAACCGATCCGAAAAAGGACAATAAAGTGGATGAAGTGCGGATTTTTCCCACTTTTGTGTGCGGCCGAAACGTATGTGAAACGGATACGTTTTCAGCTGGTTTTTCTGAAATTTGTCTGATTGAATTTTTCGATCAATACGCTTTCCTTCTGCACTTCACAGATACTTTTCCATGGTTCAAGAGAAATAAAATAAAATTAGGAAGCGCCTGACGGCATTCGGCACCTTCTGGAAGCTAACAAATAGCGGCACACTCCTCTGCACGCTCAGCCAATGCCAACTACGCAAGCCATGCTTTCGAATGTTTAGCTTGAGCAAATAAAATACATCATCTTTTTCGAACGTTTCGAACGTTTTCCGGATACGAAAATTGATGATAACTGTAGGAGTTTTTTCTATTCGTTTTCGGATACGGAAAATTGTACTAAACTGCACTGTCGGCAAAATTTACGTTTCTTTGCTAGCTGGGACTGGCTGGGATGTACATAGTATTAAGATAGTCTCCAACTGCGCTTTACACACCATTTTAACATTTTCGATTCTGTTAACTACATTTGGATGATCTGTTGCATTTCATAGAAAAACATCGAACGCAACGTAGTCTGTTCTACATTGGGCGTAAAGCCGCACTGCTTCAGTCAAAGTCAGAGTAGCACCAGCAGTTTCGCGAACCACCGCTACTCGTGGGGCAGCGGCTACAGCTACAGTTCGTCAAGTTTGCAAAGCAATGCTACACTCGGTTTGGGCTCGGCTAAAGATGACCTCTGGGCGGCAATACAGACCAACTACAACTATATCATGGACACAAACTTGTTGGATAGCTGTAAAGAGGCAGAGCGACATCTAGCGGAACAAATTGATGATGATGTGGATTGTAAGCAATCGCAGTGTTGCTTGAAGGTGAGTAATTTTTCAGTGTGGTAGTTATTTCGAATGCATCGGCTAACTCTTTTGTTGTTGTTATTGTTTTTATGTATGGTTAGTTGTTGGGTGTAACACAACGGCGCGAGATGCTGTGGCATGATCCGAAAGAGTTGCGCAAGTGGTTGCGTGAAATGGAAGAGCGATTGGAGACAGCTCCCACCTTATCGGCCGCTACGGCGTTAACGACGTCGGAATTGCAGCGCTGTTTAGCAGAGCATTCGGTAAGTAAAGCAGTTCGTTACGACGTCCATTGTTTAACAAGAATCGCAGGGTGGTGCACAATAGGTGGGATGTAAATTTATGAAAATTTTTAAAATGAATATGTGTTGCAAACGCCCTGTGGTTTCAATTGAAGATTAGACTTCCGGGCTCTGCTCATAAAATGGGCAACTGAAACTTTGATAAAACAAAATTGTGAGTTGTGACACAGGAAGAAACCTTTTCCACATATGTATGTACATACACTAGACAAAGTAAAAAGAAAATCGGCATTGCGACCGGAAGCTCGACGTTAATTCCAAATCTACGGCTACTACTCTGACGAACTTTTGTTCGGACGATTTCTTCGGAACAAAAAAATGCGAAGCGAACAAACGTATGTATATTTTTGTTGCGACGAAATCGTCAGAACCAAAGTTCCTCAGAATACGCATGCATAGTAACCGTAACTTAATTAATAGCCCAGTTATGCATAGTTGCACTGCTATACCATTTTTACGTAAAAATCAAAACCAAACAGAATTCTACATGTTAAGTGCTATGGGTTGGGTAACCGCTTACACACAAAGCCCATTTAACAGACAGATTCTTATGTAACAACTCCCATGTAAACAATTATTTTTCACATAGGAATAACACATAAAGTGATTTCTCTTTTGAGGTCAATATAATTTTTTAGGATCAACCAAAACAATCAATCAATCGAAAGTTTCCGGTATTACTTTTTGTCTGTTTACATGGTGAAAGTTCCACTTTTAGCTATGATACCAGATATTTTTATGTTTATAACATTAGCTGAAAATGTTTACAAGTAATTTTTAAGCAAAAAAAAAAACAAAACCGTCTTCAATTCTTATATAAAATTTTAAAAGTACAGTTGATTTCTTCCTTATCCAATGAACGGATCTTAACCAAATTTGTATGGGACCACCTCCATATTGAGGATAAAGAAGTGCCAAAATGTGCCAAATAGAAAAATAAAAGTGACAAAAAGGATGAAATTTTTTCTAATTCTTCCTATTTAGCATCAAAACTAGAAACCAGAGACCATAACGATTATAAGAAAAAAAATTAAATATTGATCTANACAAAAAGGATGAAATTTTTTCTAATTCTTCCTATTTAGCATCAAAACTAGAAACCAGAGACCATAACGATTATAAGAAAAAAAATTAAATATTGATCTATAATTATTACTGAACAATGGAAAAGTTGTTTTCGTCACGCGGAACGATTATTTTAAGATGTAAATTATTTTCGTCTTCTCATAATAATTGTATGGGATTTTTATATTTTTTCGTCTCGGGACGTTTGTGTCAAGACGAGAATGATTTACGTCTTCTCATGATAATTATATGAGCGTTTTATTTGTCTTCTCTTAATAATTATATGGAAATTTTCTTGAAATGAATCTTCTCAATTGAGTTCGGAGATTCGGCGCGTTAAATATTTAGCGCCATGATTGTTAATGTCATCAAATCTGTATCGTTCATTCGATTTTCACAAATGAGGTGTCAAATTCAAGGCCTTTGCATTAACGTGGTTTTAGTTTTTTGAAAAGGGTTGCCAGATGTTAGCAAATCAAATTCCAATTATCGTGAAATCGGTAGTATATGTACCGTTTCTATTAGGAGAAAACGCGGGACGTAAATCATTGTCATCTTGAAATAAACGTCCCGAGAGATTAAAAAAAAATAAAGGTCCCACATATTTATTATGAGAAGGCGTAAATAATTTTCGTCTTGAAATAAACGTCCCGAGAGACGCAAAAAATAAAAATTTCATATAATTATTATGAATAGACGTAAATAGTTTCCATCGGAAAATAATCGTCCCAGGAGACGAAAAAAGATATTTCTCGTAAATAATTATTATACAAAGACGAAAAAAATTTCTCTTAAAACAAGGCTACGTTTTTGATCTCAAATATTAGGATAATGATTATTTTGGGTCCCTGCTAGAAACACATTCCTAAAACAAAAGTCCAATGCCAAAATAAGATAAACCCGTTGTAAACACTATTGAAATTAGAAAATTTTAGTTGAGAAAAAGAAGTAAAAGCAAAGAATTTCACAAAGATATATTGAAATATTACTATTTTTCAAAAGTGCCATTTTAGCACTTTGTGACAAATTAAAAAAATTAAGTGCTATTAGAAGTAAAATAGGGATAAAAAATGGCACGGTTTGTGCTAACCAGACCTTGAACAACCGGATATTTAAGGACGCTTTCGGGATGTCTGGTTAAGGGTCGATTGCTTTAGCGATCATATGTTATATGCATGAATTGGAAGATGTTGATAATGATGTTTAACCGGAGATAAGTAGTAACCAGACATTGAATTACCGGTAGAAGCACCGGTTAAATATAACGACTGCTTTATCGATCACATGTTATACGCATGATGTCGAACTCGTCGATAATGATGTTTAACTGGGAGGTTCAATGTCTGGTTAACACTACCTCCCTGTTAACAGCATTACGACGTGATATCAGAATAACTGTGGTCGATAACGCAGTATACCCTTAACCAGCATCGCGAAAACGGCTCTACCGTATAGACAAAGGTAGACCCGAAACCGACTGATTTATCGTATAACATGTGATCGATCGACTGCTTTATGTATTTAACCGGAGCTTCTACCTCCGGTTCGTGCTAATCAGACATTGAACAACCGGCCCTTAATATCAAAAAGGGTCAAAAGTCGGCCAAATTTCAATATAGATAAACCATGCAAATCCATAGTTCACAACACCGTTCGTGATTACAACGACAAATTTAGCCGGTTGTAGCGTGGTGCTATGGTAACATCGTCTTTCGATTGATATAACGGTGTCGAACGTCGTACGATGTACGGGTAAGTCCGGAAACAGTACTCTAGGCGTACTATCTATAGCTATCTACATACGACGTCTCGACTAGAAAGTGCGGTAACGTCATAAGTTTAATCCTGTAGTTAGTGTCAACCAGACATTGAGTAACCGGCCCTAAGACAGCCTCTGTTGAAGCCCTAATCTCATTCGGCCACAGGCAAGAATTTTTACTACATGAATTATGTTTCGAAATCACGTGTGCTGCGCTTCCCCAGCATGGGTATTCCGGTTAAAATCCACTCCAGTCACAACTCGATGCCAGTTTGTTAGTTGTTTGTGAGAAAAGTAAAACTCGTGGATAAATCTTGTTTTTGGCTAGCACACATGCATGCTGTTGTCTTCTTTAAAACGAATAAGACTATAATTCAAATGAAGTGAGTTGCGCAAAGATATGGTGATGACACTGCTGGTATCTTCAGTTGTTTTGAATAAGTATGCTACTTTAGCTAGTAATGAATAATTTTATGCTTACCATAAACACATCCAAATACAAGACCATATTGTACCGATGGCCTTAACATACATACATACATACATACATATGTATATAAGTTTTACTAATGTATGTACATATGGCCAAAAGCGGTATGCATGTATGTATATGTGTATCTATCTGCATACATAACGATGCTAACTGACAAACTTTTGGATTTTCTCTTATGCTTCTTGGCTATGATTTGTGGCAAACATCAGGTCGACATGTTGCACGGTCGTATGTATGTTCATTTGTTCAACACTTGGCGCCAATAAGCAACCAAACCGTGAACATTAACTGAATAACTAAAAAAAAACAAAAACTCGGTTGCCATTTCACCTGCGACTGCAGCACGTTTGCAATCGAGTGCCACTGACATACTCGTCTCTGATAATTACCGCCAGACCGTCTTTGAAGCGTCGAAGCTTCAACACATTCTTTACCATACTTTCTACGTTGAAATTCTAATGTGAAACCTCAAAAGAAGCGAAATGAATGTGAGGAAATAGCAGCGTTTGTTTGCTGCCAACCCATAACGTCTAGGCGAGGCAGAAGCACACAATACAAATACATACATCATACTACATTCTATTTGTATTTGGTTAAGTGCTGCGCCAAGCGAAAATATTCTAAGACCAATTATGAAAGGTATTTCGAAAGGAAATCCTCAAATGAAGTTGGAAAATGCCAGGCATTAGGCTGACCCAGTATATCAGCGTTCACATGTGGCCATATGAAAGAAACATTTCCCTCAGGCTATGTTGATAGATCCGGTTAAAGAGAAACTAATTGGAGCAAAGTTTTATTGTTTTCACTTACACTCAAACCATAGCCATGCAGTGTTGCTCTCACTCGCTTGTGAATTCATTTATTGTATTGAAGTAGCAGAGATTAGCTATAAGAGTTACTCCTCGGAATTGGGTCAAAATGCTCAGAGGTGTTGTTGTTGTTGTTGTTGCTGTAGCGGTCTACTTAGCCCTAGCATCTAAACGTCACTGCTGTACAACCGGAGTGACACTATTTGTTAATAAAGCACAGTAACTCGGCGGGATGCTTCGGTATAGCCAGCTTCGCAAATCACCCGCTACAAAAAAAAATACCCATCCGAGTTGAAGATCATGAAAAAGCTTGTGAAGTTATCGGTTGACATTTAGGGGGGTAAAACAATTTGGCTATGAAGAGTGCGTCTAGAAATAGTGCGGAGAGAGACAACAAAGTCCCAAATGAATTGGACACTCTCAGTAAGCTAAGGGGATTCCCATTCGATCAGCCGAGTATTAGATGCTCGAATTTAGGTGCATACATATGTAGTATGTACATATATATGTAGTATATATGTAGATGCGAAACGCTTGTTGTGGTTATCGGCTTTGTTCATAGCCTCGCCCATAGCCAATATTCCATTATGGCAGGCATTAAATATTGCGCAAACGATGGAAAAACGGAATTATCCAATTTAATTCATAATTAAAAATTGCTCAGTTGAAGTCTTTGTTGAAGCCTTTGTTTGAGCCGTTTGAATTTTTCTGTGGCGTTGATGAGGTGGAGTTCATCGAATATTTCATTGTGTCTCAAAGCATTCGATTTTTATAATTAATTTTGAAAGTTTGTGGCTATTTTGCTATTTTTGTGTGTTGAATGCATTTGAGAGATACATACATATACATACATATGTACTTATATAATACATAGTCAGTAAATAAATGCATACATACATACACACACATACTATATATATGTTATGTACGCGAAGGCGGATTGGACATTGTTGAGTTTAAGTTTGTTCAACTTGATTCACCTGGATATATGTAATACTGACATTCGTATGTTTGTATGTATTGTGTGTGTGCTCCTTTTTTTTTGTTATTTTCCTTCAGTCCATTTCTTGTGTGTGTACCTTAATCACTTCGAAGTGCTAGCATTTCTGGTTCAGTTCGATTTACAAGTCAATTGAAAGTAACTTTTAGGGCTCGTTGTCGGTCTGTACAGTCAATTATGCCACACTACCCACCCCTCCCTTCCCTGCCCTCTGCTCCAATATCACATAAATTTCTTGTACAAAAGTTCATTTCAAACTCACTAAATTGTGTCGTGTACCTACGACGGACGGCGAAGGTAGGAAGTCGCCCAAGTTCGCCGAAATGAGCGATTGGACTAACTGCAGCGACCAACAACAACAGCCACAACAACAATCATAACATTTGTTGCAAATGATCATTGTTGCAAGCTGCGAAAGTTGCCAAGTACTTTATGGCCAAAAGCGGACCGAGCCAGTCAGCCTTCGGACAACAGGAGTTCACAGCCCAGCCACCAGCCACCAGACCCCGCTTGTGAGACGTAAAATGGGAAAATGCAACAACAAAATCTCAACAATTGTCTTATGCAAAATGTGATTGTAACTATCTACTAAGTACGATTGTTTATATTGTATTTGTTTTTGTTTTTGTTTTCTTTACGACACTATTGGGAGTGAGTGAATGAAATTCGCCGCAGTGACTGGAAAATATAAACCAAACCAAACCAAACCAAACCAAAAGTACAACACCCGCGCGTTGTTTTGTAAAACAATAGAATTCACTACGCTTCAGCGATCAGTAAGCACCACACACACACACGGATGCATGGCATGGCGGTGGTGTTCGTAATGGTGGTTAGTGACTGGCGGGCTATTAGCCGGTCGGCTGTAAAGGCAGCGGACAAAGCATCGAAAATAAAGAGACATTAAATTATGACCACCATAAAAACGGGTACAACAACCACAGCGGCGAGAAAAAGCGAGCGGGCAAAGGTACTTACTGGCTTGCAGCAGTCTTGCGCCGCGCCGCGCCGCGCCGCAATTTTGCTGCCGGATGACGGCGGCGCGTGCCAGAAAGGCCAAAAATGGATTTGTTGGCTTATTCGACTGTCGGCTGCTAAATTGTTCAGATTTGGCGCGCTTTTAGATTTAGACTGGCTAGTACGGTTGACGGCAAGGCTGAGCTGAATGGCTGAGCTTGTGGCCAGCCCGCATTTGCCAAGCTGATCTTTGGGGATACTCACTTCACACGTACATATGTATGTATATACATTTGTATGTGCGTCCACCTTCACCTGGGCCTTGCTTCTCTGTTTCTTTTTTGTTTTTTTTTGTTTTCGAAAGCACTATCGTAGGCAGTGTACTATGGGGCATAGCTGATAAGGTGCCGTTAAGTGTATGTACAGTATCGGTCATATCAATAGCACCCCCATTTCAACGTAATATTGTTTGCCACTTATATTTAGTTATTTATTTTTAAGAATTTTCAATTAAAACACAGTTCATCCTCTAACAAAACCCATACAAATCCAAGTTTAAAACTTTGTAGAAAAATGCAATAAATTTCCACTCTAATTTAAAATGTTTTCTTAGCGCTGCTCATTCAACTTTAGTGCAAGTTCAAGCGGCTAAAAATTACCATTAATATCAATTAAAATTAATGAAGCTAGGATGTTTCTCTTATATTTTTAGTTTAATTAAATTAATATTTTTTGTTTGGCTGATAAGTAAAGAATCTTATTAAATAAGAATTTCTAAAAAATGGGTTCAGCGCCACCCATCGGCAAAAAATAATAATTCATTTTACAAGAATCTTTTTTTTTTAATTCAAACATTCTTTTTTATGTAATTTTAATGCAGGCGAAAATGGGTTTTTGTGAACAAGTTGAGAGTTTCGTTGTCCTAGAAAAATATTAAACTAATTTTTGCGATTCCCTAAATTTAATTTTATCTCAATAAATAATGCAATGTCAGCTGAGGCTCTCTCTCATATTTTCAGAAGTATCGTTGAAGAGTCTTGTTCTGCAAATTTTTTGATTTCAAAAGTAATTTACTTTCCTAATTTCACCCACAGTGCGTCGACGTTTAGTCTGCTGCACCCGCATGCGCATGGAATCCTTGTTGCCGAAATCGGTCAACATTTTGCTACGATGTCGCACGAAAACATAATTTTTTACGCTTGACTTGGTCACAATGCGGAGTTATGAAATCCATTTTCCTTCATTCATATATATTAGCGTGTGCATAGTACATATGTATGTATGTATGTATATATTTATATTCAGTTTGCTGCCTTCAACTCGCATATTTTTATCTAATCGGTAGCTTGAAGCCATGAGTGGCCGGCCAGTTGTTTTGAGATTTTAATCGCTAAACGTGGTGGTAACAAAATTTATTGAAAAACCAAAACACGCTGGTTAATTCCCCTACTCGAGCTTTTGGTGCGGTTTACGTAAATCTAAACATTTCCCTCAAACACGAAAAACAAGCGTGGGTGGGTGTGTGCCGCAGAATGCATTCCAACTTTTTATGTAAAAGCATTCAACATTTCAAACATCGAATTACTTCCCATTTGCGTCTGTACCCCGTGAACCGAATTCGAATCCCTTCGAAATGTATTGTACAAATACGTATATCCAGATATTCACATACATATGTACATATATGTATACATATATACATACATACAGTGAAAACCGCTTAAGTTCACCTTTGATTTGGGTTAGGTACCCGCTTAGGTGCCCACAATTTTTGGTCACTAAGAACTTTCTGTTACATCTGAAGAAATTTCGCTTCTTAAGTACAAACGTACATACATACACACTTAAGTTTCTCCCCGTTCATTTGTCTAACCCGCATAGCTATCCACTTTTCGAATTCTAGTTTTCTAGTTCAACCATACTTTCCCCTCTAGAAAAATTGTACGGAGATAAAAAGGAAAAAAAAAATATTTCAAGGCGTCAGATAATCTACTTTTTACTTACTTAACTTACTTTTTAAATTGTATACTAAAATACCGCCTAAAAAACGAGGGCGCCTGGGCCACACTTCTTCTTTGGGCCGAAACCAAAAAACTTCGCCAGTTGCCGGCAGGTCCTTCTGCACTTGGTCATTCCATTGTGTTCGTGGGCGCCCTTGCTTTCGTTGTCCACCCATCGGTGCAGAGTTGAAGGATCTTTTCACCGGAGCGTCGTCATCCATGCGTACAACATGTCCAAGCGAGCGGAATCGTTATATGTATTTCTATGCGCATAACTATGTCTATGTTGTTAAAAAGCACGTACAGTTCGTCATTCCATCTTCTTCGGTACACTCGGAACCTTCATCTTTGTTAGACATCGTCCACGTTTCTGCGCCACATAAAAGGACGGGCATGATGAGTGATTTGTAGAGCGTGATTTTTGTTCGTCGAGAGAGGGCTCTGCTTTTCAATTGCTTATCCATCCCAAAGTAGCACCTGCTGGCTAGAGTTATTCTTCGCTTTATATCCAGACCGATATTATTGGTGGTGTTAATGCTGGATCCTGCGCAAATAAGGTCCTTCACTACTTCAAAGTTATGACTGCCAACAGTGGCGCGTGTCCCAATACGCGAAGACTTATTATGTGTTGCCAGGATGTACTTTGTCTTGTCCTCGTTCACCGCCAGACCAACCTCGTTAGCTTCCCTTTCTGAGCTGCGAAATGCTGCGCTGACATCGCTGCGTTTCTGGCCAACGATGTCAATATCCTCTGCATACGCCAGCAGCATCGTGCTTTTGCTGTATATGGGGTGCCACTGTTATTCAGATTGGCAATTCTTATAACGCTTTACAACATCAGATTGAAACAGAAGAAGATAAAGAATAATGAGAGTAGCATTCCATTGCATCTCAAGCGTGACATTTTCGCCTGGCGATATTTTAATTCACTACCAGCGCTAAAGTCAAGTTTCGTTTTAAAAATAAGTCGACAAATGAACACGAGAGCTTGTTACGGTACACTTAAGCGGGTTTCACTGTATATATTCATATGCACATACATACTATATACTATACCATATGAAATGCAAGCCGTGCTACTTGTTGCTGCAACGCTTAATAAGTCGTCCGGGTAATTCAGTTATTGACATGACTACTTTGACAGCCAAGATTGTAACTGCCTACGGCTGGCGCGTGCACTTTGACTTGGATCAGGAAGCCATTGCCGCTGCCGTAGCCGTTGCGCTTGCGCTGCGCGTTGAATGGGCAGTGGGCCCAGTCCGCTCCATGTGCGCTTATCGCACCTTCAGTGACTTCATCGCGCCACCATGCACGCGGTAGGCGGTGGGTAGTTGGCGATTTGCTAGCCGAAATAAAATAAATTGACAGGCATTTCTGGCAATGCGCCTTGTCGCCTTTCAATGCCGCATCGACGGTGCCGTCTCAATTACCAGGTGACGCTGGCGCGAAACATTTGTCGCGAGTCAAGAGGTGCATGCACCTTCACTTCGTCCCGGCGCTCATGACTTTTGGGGCACAGTTCCAGCTGCCACTTGGGCTGAGTGCGCCAAGTGCGGCGGCGGCAGCGGCAGCGGCAGCGGCAGCTTCGAACTTTCTATTATATAATAGAGTTTTTAGCTTGTGGCAGTGTGAAAATTGCGCTACTTTGCAACAGCTGCCACCGCTGCTTTTTTGCTTGCTCTTTCTATTGTAGTTACTATGTGGTTGCATAGTTGTGCGTACGAAGTGTAATGGGTGTGTGTGTGTGTGAATGCTTGTTGGAAAATTTGGCTTTTTGGATTCGGTGTTGGTATTTTGCGGTGGCGCAGACAAATGAACTCAATGGTTTTGTAGCTTTCTTTTGGTTTATGTTGCGCGCTTACTTGGTGGTCAAATGTTAGTTTCGAAGGGCCTGACGATCGCTCGAGCATTTGTCTGTCCATAAGTCAGCTAGTTGGCCGCTCATATATATGCTGAATGAGCGACCGTCCTAGTTGCTTGCGCCGGCCCTTACCGAGTTACTGCGCAGTTTTGGGGCTCATAAAGATGTTGCAATAACTCGCCTAATGACTCGGACGGTTGTTGGCAATCACCCCATTTGGCTACTCTGAATATGATAGCTCGTTTCTCCATTCGTAACATTGCCTACATACATAACTACATACGTAATGCTTATTTACAGTAGTGGCCACATAATTAGGGACACTACTTACTTTTGAGTTTTGACCATTTATTTTTTCTCTATTGATTTTTAATTTGTTTTATAAAAATATAGTTTATACCATATGAAAACCACGTAACTCAAAGTTTCTAACCTTCCACAAGATATAAAAATTCGCCAAATTTCAAAATATTGCCATTATTCTTTTAGATTTTTTTAACAATTTTGAAATTTGGTGATTTTATAAAAATCTTGTGGAAGGTTTGAAACTTTTAGTTACGTGTTTTCCGTTTTGGTATAAACTATATTTTTCTAAAAAAATTGACTAAAAATAATATAGATTGGCGAGCTGCGACTTCATTTTTTGTGGCGTTTTACGCCGACTCCGAACGGCGGTTGTATTTTTAGGAGAAGCCGTTTTACATGGCAGAAATACACTAGGAGGTTTACCATTGCCTGCCGAGAGGGGAGCGCTATTAGACATTTTTTTTCTTTTCATTTGTTTTTGTTGTTAGTCGGAAACTGGGCTCGATCCCAGGCCTTACGGAATGGTGGTACACCACAGCTGGCGCCAAATTAAAAAAAATAAATAAATAAAACAATGGTCTAAACTTATGTGCCCCCACTGTACATGGATGAAAGTATGTATGTTTTATGCCTAAAATTTTTCAAGTTTTATTTTCTTTATAATTACAGACATTTTCATTTCGTGATTTTGTTTGTAGAGCCCCAAAAAGAAAACATAAAGTGAAATCCGATTTTTCATAATAAAGTAAAAAATCGAAAGTCTAGGTACTCAACCGCCTGTCTGTCTGCGGCTCATCAGCCTTTTCTGCATTAACACTTTGCTGGAATTTATGTATGTATGTATGTTGGTAAAGGGTGCGCAGCTGGTCGGCAAATATTCGATGGGATTGCGACAAAGCGATGCGATTGTTTTTGGTGCTGAAGAAATAGATATTTACAGCTTTTAAAATATTGTTGCGCATTAACTTTGGAGCACCATAACAATTAGGGACAGGCAGGCTGTATGAATAAGATGCTGCGTCGATGCGCATGCGCAGATGGTCAAAACTGTGTACGTGTACATATTTATGTATGTATGTATGTAATACGTGTTGTATGATCGCGATTTATGTGGGTGCGATTAGTGCCCAGTCACATGAGCTCCACGCTGGAGTGAATGAAGAATAAGACACAGGCGATGCAACTGAAGTGCACTTATTTTCCTCCCTCTATTTGCAATACATTAATATGTACTGATAGACAGCTTGATATATGTACGCTACTAAATGCTTGTTTTCGCTATGTCAAATTCAATAGAATTTGCTGTCAAATAAGTGAAAACTGATTGTCAACAAAGGCCTTTAGACGTGCGCATGCGATGCTTAATCGGCTATCCGTCCGTTTTAGCCCATAATATGATCGGTAAAGGTATGGATAAAGGAGTTAAAGTTGTGTCTAAATAGGTCGTAAAAATTTTACATACATAGTTAAAACCAGCCTTAAGAATAAGTCTAAAGACGAATGCACAAACGAAGAGGGCTATTATGATGATGAGGACGAAGACGAAGGCAAACAGGGAACAATAGGAAGGCGAATGGTAAGACTAGGGCCAATAGTAAGAGCTATACATAGTTACTAATTTTTGCTGTATGAGTTGATCGAAAAAAGTTTCACTTTCGGAGTGTGGCCTAGCGCCCTTTATTATTTTAAGACATATCTGACATTATTGATTAACCTCGGTGGGACGGATGTGCCTCCTCCTGGCACTCACACAGGGCATTCACAATGCCTCCGAGTGGAAGTACGAGTCATTCGTAAGCGCCGCCCTAACCTAACCTCTGACATTTAGCCGTTTAACTAATTGATATTACTTCACAAAAGTACAGTGCCAGAAGCGTAGATCAGAATATGGCAAAGTAAGTTAGCAACTTAAGTTGTGAATTGTCGTGAGGACGTATCTAAATAGAAACTCAATATGTACTACTCCTACCAAGTACTTACCATTATTATTATTTTGGTAAATTACAAACTTGTCTTGGTACATTGGGCATTGGACTTCGATGTCTCAAATCATAAAAACCATACAGCGCTGGTACACAAAAATTTACACAATGTGCATTGAGTATACAAACATGGAGAGTGAATGCTCGCGAAACCTTTGATGGAGCTTTGCAGTGATTGCTAAATATTAGTTAAAGCTTTCCTAACCTGCGATTGCGTTTTTCGTTCAGTTCTTTAATATTCTATGAAATAATAAAATAACTTTCTCAAGCAAATATACAGTATCGGTCATATCTATAGCACGCCATTACAAAGTGATATTGTGTGCCACTTATGTTTATTTATTTATTTTTAAGAATTTTCAATTAAAATACAGTTCTTTCTCTAACAAAACCCCATATAAACCCAAGTTTAACAATTTATAGAAAACTTCAAAAAAGTGCAACAAATTTTCACCTAAGTTTCAAACTTTTTTCTCGGAAGTGTTAGATTTTTTTCGAGTACACAGTTTTTTAGCCCCTGCAATTTTAGTCTGATAATGTGCAAATTTCAAGTAGGTACGAAGTACCGTTAATTTTTTAGAATTTTGTTAGTCGCATTGGCTTCCATATAATGAATAAACTCAATTTATTTGTATATGGAGGAAAGCCGCAACACCTTTGGAGAAAAAAATTCTAAAAAATCAACGGTAACTTTCAGTCACTTGAAACTTGCACATTATCAGACTAAAATTCATTGGGCTATAAAACTGTGTATTCAGAAAAATTCAAACACTTCCGAGAAAAAAGTTTGAAATTTAGGTGAAAATTTGTTGCACTTTTTTGAAGTTTTCTACAAATTGTTAAACTTGGATTTATATGGGGTTTGTTAGAGAAAGAACTGTATTTTAATTGAAAATTCTCAAAAATAAATAAATAAACATAAGTTGCACACAATATCACTTTGAAATGGCGTGCTATAGATATGACCGATACTGTAAGTGTATATATATGTATATATCATTCCGCAGGTGATGAACTTAAACTATTGTTGTACTTACACTTACTTGTATACACTTCGCTCCATTGCCAATTGCCTTGGCCCATCTTCGTTACTCGAGTGCCAATCGCCGGTGCTTTAACTGAGTACAATAGCATTGGATGGCGCGATTTCGTTTCACCAGCAAAGTGGCTTTATTTCAATGTAACCATTTGTTGTCAGTTAGCTGAAAGACAATATCTACATTGGTCTAAGCATGTTGTCTCGCGAGATTTCGCTGTGATTCTTCTGGCTGGTCGCAAATAAGGGCATCAATGCTACAACTAGTCTGCCGCGCCGCTTGGAGATCAGCCTGTCTTGACGGTGTTGGCGAATGGATGGCTTTCTTCGCAAGCGGCTGGTTGTTGGCTGTTAGCCTTGATTTAACCAGTACGTTGAATTTTTCAGTGGAAAATCAAAGAATTCTGCGCATTTCCTTGGGAACGATGAGCCGCTTTGGAATTGCACTGATGATCGCACATTTCGCTTTGCTGTGCGAATGACTTTGAAATTGTTGTCGGCAAATTTATTGCAAATACATAGATAAATGTGTACACGGTTAAAAAGTTGGGTTTTAATTTTAAACTTTTTAGACTACATATATGACCAAACTAAATTTAGTTTGAAATACAAACTTTCCAAGTTTAAATAAAAAGAGAACACATATCGAGCCCTAACCGCCAATATAACGCAAGCGACATTTTTTTCAAAATTTTCTTTTTGATGCAGAAATGTATCTAGATGCTCTAGGAATATTTCTGCATCAAAAAGAAAATTTTGAAAAAAATTTCGCTTACGTTATTTTGGCGGTTAGGGCTCGATATGTTAGGTTTAGAATTTAAACAAATCGGTTTAAATTTTAAACCCAAAAATTTTCTATTTCGGTATAGATTTCAAACAAAATTTTCTATATGTATATGAAACCTAGAAATCTAGAATTAAAAGATTTTACGTGTGATAGGGCGCATATTTGAAATCCCGAACTTTTTGGTTTTAATTTTAAACCATTCATAGAAAACATCATTTTCTCGGATGCTTGGACTAAACTTTAAACCTGAATATATTACAAATTGCTTAAAACTTATGATTGGTTAAAAAAGTAGACTATAAACGATTAAAAAAGGCAGCTCGGTTTAAAAATTGAACCCTAATTTTTTACCGTGTACATACATTGTATTTATCTATGTACGCACTTAAGAGTATATGTTGGTTTAGTCGTACATACATATGTACAGCGTGCCATACATACATATATCGCTCCACTGCTACGGAAATGCGTCGATTCGACGTGAAAGTTAAAGTGGAGACAGGATGTGCAGAAAAGATGAACTCGGTGAGGCTGCAATTGATTGGTATACCTATTCACAAAGCATTTAAAAGCCAAACGCAACAACATATGTATGTATGTATGTATATGCAGAATACATAAATATGTACATTAGTATGTAATAGGTTTGCTGTCAAGACTCGAAAATGCGATTGAGAGGACGATTTTATTTGCATTTAAAAGTTTGGCGCTTTTTATCTAAGTTCGTTTTGAACCTACATAGCTTCCTCCCGTAAATCAGTTTTAGAATAGATTTAGGTGGAAATGTAGGCGCGAATGTGAAGGTAAATTGTATTTTGACACCCCATCATGAATGACAAATGAAGTGAGTGAACTGCGCCTTTGAGGACGGACCATTGCCTGGGGCTTTAAGCTTTAATTGCCAGTAGGCGTTCGTATTCGAAGCGCAGTGGGAAGAAAAGAAGCTAACGCGATTAAAGCCAAAAGTCAAGTTGAAGTTGCTAAGTTGCTGGAGCCAACCCGGGGAGGCTGCTTTGCCACCAGTTGTTGGGTTAGTGCGTGGGTGGTCTCGTGGGTCTCTTCTTCGTTTTCATATTTTTTTCTTCGCCACCTTAAATGAGAATTCGCTGCAATGAACAACACAATCGTCGCTACCTTTGCCAATGTTGAATATTTTGATACATACTCGTTAATAGACATACAAAATATTGTATTTCCACGGCACTCCTTGCTCGTTGCTGAAGCAACTCAAATGCCAAGCCGCTCATCTGCAACCTCCGCTTCTTGTGCCTTTAGTTCGCACTTCAAATATCGCAATCAATCTTCGGTTTGAAAAAAAGAAGCAATTTTCAACAACTGCAGTTGAAGTTGAATGCCAGCCACAGTTGACTTGAGTATGCTACGTCCACAGACTGCATCCAACGATATATACAACGTGCATTTACACATTGGGGTGATCGTTCCTGCTTTTGCTAAACATTTGTTTTTTTATACGCTTACCACAGAGTTCCTCTGAGATCGATGACTAGCTGTTTCATTTAAGTAATTTTTCATATCGACACCTCCAAACCATACCATGCTAAGTCATGAGAGACTAATAGGGCATTCGCACGAGGCGATTTTACAGGCAACAAAAGTTGAATGCGAAGTTGAATGAGAAGTTGAAAGTGAAAAAGTTGCCATTCCTACTCAGACGAGGCGATTTTCGATTCAACACGGATTGTTATTTACATTAGCTCTGATCCAGTACTCCATGAACTTACAGGATTGTACACGAACTTGCAGGAAGTTGTAGGAAAAATGTTCCCGTACTCTAAAATCCTCCAAAATCCTGTAAATGAGAGCGACTTTTGGAGAGTTGTGTAGAGAATGAAGTTGCAAGATTTTACCCGAACTTTTTCTTCTGGTAAAATCATGAAAAGTGTCAAGCAATCACTGGTTGACGTTTTTACAGGAAAAATGGTTTTTTTGTTCCCGTACTTTTTGTTGTTACTCACTTTTTACTCTCACTTCAGAGAGTAATTTTGCTGTTTGACAGTTTTACAGGACGGAAAGTATTGGATCAGAGCTATTATTGAAAATCAATTTAAATCGCAAAATTTTATCAATTGGCGTAAAGTTGGTAAGCCAAGCGTTGGTAGAGGTGCTTTTAGCGAAGCTGAAAGATAAAATAAAAGTAAAAAAGTAAAAAAGAAAAAAAGTATGTATACAGAATGTAAACAAACACAGGGTTGCAAGGAAAAAAAGTTGAACAAGCCAAGTTGGTCGCCAGCCAACTTTGTTGAAAGCGATTAGTTGAAAGGCCGTTCGGACGAGGCGATTTTTGCTTTCAACTAAAAGTTGCCTGAAAAATCGCCTCGTACGAAAGCCCTATAAGGGCCAATTTCAAATGAATATTTAAATGCCACTTAAGTTTAATTGTAGATTGTTGTTTAAATGCCATTTAGCTTTCGTTGGGTTTCAGATCAATTTTGTTTAAATATGCCAAATAATTGGCAGCACTGCTGCTTGTTCCTTGAAATTGTTGTTGCATTTGCTTGTTTGTGCTGAACAGCTGATTGTTTTTTGGTGGGATTTGGTGGGATTGATTACACAACGTACCAATCAATCTTGGTTGTTTGGTACAAACACAGGGTTGCATATCTCAAATTTAAATAGCCAATATTGGTCATTTAAGTTCAGACTAAATGAATAGTGGAAGTTAATCAACAATCTCTACTTAAGTAGGCCATCTGAAATTGGAAGTTAGTCAGATTTAGCATAGTATGGTTTGGAGGCGTCGATATATGTAAATAAGTATGTAGTTTTTACCATGATAAATACATAGCAAGGTAGAACCGTTCTCTCAATTGGTCGGCCATGATTTTTTCTGACGTTTGCAAACATTTTAAAATCATATAAAATTGAAAATAAAAAATGAAATTGTTCACAATTGTTGTTGTTTGAGATTAAAAATGAGAATGTGTGTGTGAGAGCTTGAGTTCGAATTTTAAAATTAAATTGCTGGCAAACGTCAGACTGCCTCTCAATGATTTTACCTAGTAATTTTTTTTATCATGGGTTTTTACCAGAATGCTGCCAATTGCTACAATTTCTAGGATTTTTTGATTGAAAATCGTGCCTAATAAACCGAGGAGAGAACGAATAAAACTCAGGTGCTGCTCTATGAATGTAGCCTGATGCTAAGCTGCACCGACTTTCTTATACTGGATCTTCATGGCAATACTCTTCTACAGTGTACTAGTCTGTGTGAATAACATGACTGGGGTACTTAGGACTTTATCGAAGTATTCGAGTTTATTTCTGCCATGAAAAAGTTCCCACAAAAACCATTTGCCATTGGGAGTCGGCGTAAAACCGTAGGAGAAGCTCCGCCAAACTCGCAAAAAAAAATTGAGCGGAACTTTTATTTATTTATTTATTTAACTAAATAAGGGGATGATGCAGTGAAGGTGAAGATTATCGTGGCCTGGATTAGGCCCACTAGCGACAAGGTTCGGAAATCGCGATTATAGAAGATCTGCCAATTTCACAACATTCCACTAAGCGTTAGCAGAGAAGGTGTGGACCAACACAAACAAGTTTTAGCATATTATTTTTTTGTTATTTAATTTTAGATATTATTATTTTTTTAACATCCCTGCAAACCATTTTTTCAGAGTATTCTGCATTGTAAAGAAATTTTAAAGAATTCGTTAAGATTTAATTCGATTTTTTGCCGAATTTTCTAAAATGAAATAAATTACGCACACTTCCATTCTTTTGCGAAATTTCGGAAGAAAATCTGTGAAGCAACGAAAATAATGCTGCTATGTGAAGAATATCTTTCAGAATTTTTCCAGAATTTTCTTTATTTTTCGTACAGAAATTTCTTTACGAGTTCGTGTCAACCCCTTCATATAATTTTCTTTGAAAATTCGTAAAAAAATCGTTACAGAAATCCGATACTCCTAACGATTTCCTTAAGATTTCGGGAACTTTGGTTTGCAGGGATATTTCATTCATTCTCTGCCTTCGACAGAAACAACATTTTGATATGAAACAAAATGGTTTTGAAAGCTAATGTTATTCCCTTTCATGGGAATTGAGCAAAAATTAATTGGATCACGCTCGGCTAACTATTAGTGAGTGTACAAACGTGGAACAGTTTGTGGGCTTTAAATCTCCTGGAGTCGGCTCTGACTAATCCAATAGCACAATTTGCAGAAGATGCGGAACGAATGGGGAGACTGTGGAGTTCATCGCCTGTATGTTTCCAGCTCTTAGCAGTTTGCGGGTGTGATTTGGTCATAATTTTTCTGGTAACGCTATGCACCTTAATAGTCTGCGGAGCCCACTGCGTAGCTAGCCAACCTAACCCAACCTACATAATTGATCGAAATATACTTAACATGTTTTCTTGTATCTAAAAAAATACGGAAATTATTAGAATTATTAGAAATATCACTGGGGGGCTTTTGTACATGGACTACCCTAATATGGATGTTTGGATAAACCATCATGCAAAGACGATACTGCGGACGCAAAGTTTACCCAAGCCGTGGTTGGTAGCTTCGGCGGAGGAAATCACATCTTGGTTGTTGTGAAAATATGTTGAAATCAAAACGCGCATGCGCGCAACCACATTCGCGTGTTTTGCTTCAACTTTGACTTTGGCAGAGATAATGCCGGCTCTGTTTCTTCTTCTTCTTCCTCTATTGCCAGGTACTGCTGATGTAGCTTCTATGCTTCTACGTTCGCTGATTTTTTGGTTCGTCTTTACTGTTCGCACATTTACATATATCCACAGAAAACAAAAAAAAAGAACAATCTCCAAATCGCACTACGCGACCAGCATCTGGCGAATGGATGCCCCAGCGCTTGAGGTTTAACAGAAGTATGGTAAACAGCGGAAGAGCCGCGCATAAATCATAGCAAGCAGACACTACCACCGCAGCACTCCGTGCCGCAGCCAGTCGATGCAGTGCCACACTACAGTGAGGCTGACGATGGTTGGTTTGGAGGAGACTGCTGCGCCGCAGTTGAGGTCGTTGATGGCTTAGCAGCCGCTACCAGCTGCTAACTGCTGAATGCTGCGATCGTTGTTGCTCCACAGTTTCTATCTTCATTTAATTTCATTTACCAGAAGCCACAAAATCTGGTGCACTGGGTCAAATGTTACTCATCACTCCAATTTGAATTTGCTGGCAGGGCCTAAATCCACGCGCCATTCTTCAATCTACCATCTTTGAGCTCTCTTACATACTTATATATATACATATATGCATATAGTATATATAGTATAGTGTAGTACCACATTGCCCTGCGTTGCTTAAGTGAGCGTGTCTGAGGTGTCCGAAATGTCCGAAGGCGATGAAAAGATAAGCATGTTGAATAGCTCTTAACCCTTTGTGCAGCGATCAAATTTAATGAATCTTCTATGTACATACATATGTATAGGTTGGGAGGAACACACATTGTCTCACCCACACGCGTACGTGCCTTTTTTGGTCGAGTAGCTTTCGTTGAGGACTCCGCCGCGAGCCAAGGAATAACGACTTTTTAAATGTGCCATATTTTGTCGCATTTTATGTGGTGCGTCTGTCTACCTTTCATTGGTGTCTATTCGCCCTAGTTTTGATGAATCCATGGCTAATGCGATGATGTTGATTTCTTCTTCAGCATCTCGATGACGTTCATGCCATGCAGTGGCAGTGGCAGTAGATTGGTGCTGGCCGGGCTGCCAATGTGTGTCGCTCTCATGTCAGTGGCGCACTTAGCATGGCACGGTCGCATTTCGCCGTAGTTTATGGCTGCACTGATGAGGCGTGCGCGAACTCATGCTTGTTGTTGTTGTCGTGTTTATCGTGGCGGTTGCAATTGCATTGCTACGCAGCTGTTATACGATTCCATTATTACGGAAAGTAGCAAAGTATCGGTTAAGTTGTTGTAGTTGTTTGTTATCGCTTGTGTGTCTCCCTTCTTCCGTTGCCGGTTGCATTCTGGCTGTGCCGTTGTAGCGTAGCGGGAAAATAAGGTCACATTTTACAGTTAGAAAATGTCAGTTGGTGATTGAAAATTATTGCAGATTCACGAACAGTCGCCACGCTTTGCTTCACAGCGCACAGCCCGCCTCGGGCGCGGAACGGTGAGCGGTGATGTTGACGCGGTGGCAATGTTGCTGCTGATCTTTACCGTTTTCTGCTTCGCGATATTTGATGTGCTGTCTTAAAAGTCAGCAGCCAGCGCGCCAATGCCAGGAGGCCGTGTGTCTGCTGCGGCGCATCTGCTGTTGCCGTGTTGTTTGTTTTGGCTGGATCTAATTAATGTCACAGTCGAATCAGAAGCGAAATTGCAGTCAATTGTTTGCTGCCAACTTTCACCGCCCACCACTCACGAACCGATTGGAATAGCGGCTGAAATCGTTTGCTGTAACGATTTTTGAATTTCGCCAACTTAATCAGCGCCCGCGCCCCCCTGCACGCCCACTTATCAAATTCGTGGGCTTTGTGTGTGTATGTGTGCCTGTGCACTGTGTGTGTGTGTTTATCCTCATTTAGCCAATTGTCGAGCTGCTATTTGGTCCTTCCGCTGATTGCAGTGCTGTTGCGGTGACTGCAGTTTATGGTCTCTTTTAATAATCTGTTGGCGCATTTTATGTTAATTTGCATATCGCATGTTTTTTTTTTGAGATCGGAGAGTCCGCCGCCATGGCATTCTGATGCATTTGTGCAAGTGCAACGGGCTGAAATCCATCAAAGCGGTCTGGCAAGCGACTGTTGCTGTTTGAAAGTAGCCCGTTCACCGCCACGATCGGTCCCGGCCATTCTAAAGCCACCGGCGCGGCGCACTCGTAGATTGCAATCGAATCACCGGCTAGTGGCCAGAAGTCGCATGCCGCATGCATGTAGCAGATCGCCGCCGTTGCATTGGTTGCTGCTATTTGCTCAAACAACTTTCAAGTCATTTGGGCAAGGTTGTCCTCGATTTAAATTTATTCAATTTCCGTTTATAATATAAAGGCGACCTGCTTAACGGTGTCTATGGGTTTCGCTGCAACAGCAACCGAAGTTTTCACCAGAGTTTTCCACCAGTGCCACATTCGCGCGCTATGATGGCTGGAAAAGCGCTTGCGCTTGCTTGCGGTTGCGGTTGCGGTAGCAGGGAATGGTGAAGAAGTTGGTTGGTTGCATCTATGAAAAGTGCAACTTTCTAGTTCTGGTCACTGCGTCTCTGATGCCAGCCGCACAGAAATGATAACAAATTCACATACGCTACGCACACAGGCACATAACTAGTGTATGTATGTATAAAGAGCTCCCTAGCTCCCGAATGTGTTAACCATGCCGCGATTGTCATTTCCCGTGATTTAAACAGAGAACAGAAGCGCAGAATAGAAAGTGATCACAAAAGTGCAAAGCTTCGCACAGCTGCTGCGTCGACTGGTCGGCTGGTAGCGTAGACTTTTTCTTTCTGCTGGCAGTTGTTTTGCCTGCAACAACAAACAAATATCAACAGCCGGCCCAGAAGAAGGATGACGCTGGTTGTCAAGCTGTCGCTGAAAAATTCTGTTGATGGTTGCGCTTTCGATCAGCTTGCGATCTCATTTTCAGACACGACTTAATACTTCTAACCACTTTTTGAAGTAAAAGGTTAGAAAAAAATTCACAGGAAATACACGGAATAATTGAAAAGTTAATAATATTTGGTTATTTTATTCCGATTAACGATTTCGCTTTTGATTATTCGAAAAATTAATCGATTAATCCCGAAACAATAGAACCAAGCATGGATGTAAAACGTCTTCCGTTTATAATGAATTTGATATGCGAATATAAAAGGGTATGCATTAGGGCTGTGCGATTAATTGATTACTCAAAATTTTAATTAATCATAAAGTAAATAACCCAATTATTCGATTAATTGGAAATTATGATTACTCAAAAGTTCAGTTACTCGAGTAATCAAGATTTTTGATTAACCAAAAACAAAAATATTTGAGTAATTTGCTTTATGATTAATCAACATTTCGAGTAAAATGAGTAATCAACATTTCAACTCTTTACATATGTATAAAGTAGTTAAAGTTCCTTGATACTTTGAAAAAACATTTCTGTTTTCAAAAATTAAAACGAAAAATTTTTTCATATAAAGAATGTACACGAAAAAAACTGGTCACAGTTAAAACGTTCTAAAACATAAATATATTAATGGAATTCAACGATATTTACATATATTTACATCTAAACTTAGTTTTATTGAAATTCGTTAAAAAAGAGTTAATTCTCCTTGCTCCTTCATTAGCCCTTGCACAGAAGTTTCAGTGATTTCCTTGGAAACCAGCTGCCATTTATTTTTGAATTGTTGTGCGTTTTTACAGCTTTGTGGGTCTTAAGAAGCTTGGATTTCATAACGGCCCAGTAGGTTTCGATCGGCCGATGCTCTGGACAATTAGGTGGATTCACCTCTTTTGCTACAAAATACACTTTGTTTCTATGTTACCATCCTAAAGCCATTTTTCCGTAATGACATATCGCGAGATCAGGCCAAAAAAGCACTGGATCTTTATGAAGCCGTATAAGAGGTAAAAGTCGCTTTTGCAGACACTCCTTAACATAAATTTCTTGGTTAATTGTACCAGTGCTTACAAAAGGATCACTTTTGAAGCCGCATTGGCAAATTGCCTGCCAAATGAGAAACTTTTTGGGAAATTTGTCAAACTTTTTGTTTTTATATTTATCTGCAACATTGCCTCTTTTATTTGCAGTGTGAAATTCGCGGCCCCGGATTTGTTTAAAATCGGCTTTTACGTACGATTCGTCATCCATAACAATACAGCCAAATTTTTGTATGAGACTGTCGTACAATTTCCGAGCACGTTGTTTCGCCAACAAATTTTGCTTACCGTTGCGATTAGGTGCTGCATTCACTTTGTAAGAACGTAGTCCTGCTGTTTTGCATACTTTTTGTATATACGAAGACGACATGTTTAATTTTTTGCCGACATCTCTTACCGAAAGTCCAGGATTTTTCTTAAAAGCAGATAACACTTCCTTTGCCTTAATTTCGCAAGCAAATCCTTTTTTTCTGCCACTACCAGGGTTCCTTTTTAAAGATAAACATTCATTGTATTTTTTAAGCACATAAGTAACGGTAGACTTTGGAAATTTTAGCTTTTTTGCGATGTCGTTATGGAACATGCTGGGATTTTCCAGCTTTTTGCGCAATATTAACTCGCGATCGATTTCTTTCTTGGTCCTCGTTTCTACACTGATTTTTGTTACTAAAAAGAAATGATGCAGTAAGGTGGAAAATGCTTCCAGCTTTTTAAGTGTCTACCGATTTTTATTTTAATGTTATGATTAACCGAGCTATGCTTGGTTATGTGCGACCAGTTTTTTTCGTGTACATTCTTTACAGAATGTAAAAATGAAAATAAGCATTTTCCAAAGTAAACTCTTTTAACGAGCAAAATTATTTTTTTGAGTAATCATATTTCAAGTAACTCGATTAATCATGGTTTTGAGTAATCAAAATCTTGATTACTAGAGTAATTGATTAACCGAATAATTGATTAACCAACTTGCTCGAGTAATCGAATAATCGCACAGCCCTAGTATGCATTATAAATATTCTCCAAGGCCTGGGATCGAGCCCATTTGCCGACTAACATTAAATAAAAGGTTTTGTTCCTAACAGCGGTCGCTACTCGGCAGGCAATGGCAAACATCCGAGTTTGTTTCTGGCATGAAAAACAGCTTCTTATAAAAGTAAAATCGCCGTTCGGAGTAAGCGTAAAACTGAAGGTCTCTCTTCTTTGTGTGGAAACATTAAGGCGCTCGCCTCAAAACGAAGGAGAAGCTCCGCCAAACACTAACATATGTATGTGTAAGCGCCAATCAATTATTATTACTATTAATAAAGCTTTATTTATTTGATTCTTTCAAAATAATTTCCACCACAAGCCATGCACTACTCTATCCGTCGAAACCAGTCCTTAAAACCAGCTTGCGTGAGGTGTACTCGTGGCCCTCAGAAGGCCCGAGTCACTAGGAAGTTGTCTTACTTTTTTATTCAAGTGTATTTACGGTGGTGTTGGAAAATCATCATCTAAGGACTGATCTATGCTTAAACCTCGTTTTGAAATTTCCCATGTCTCTTATTAAGCATCATAGTGTTATTTCTTGAAGATTTCTGAAGGCAAAAAGTCTTATACGATCAAAACATATTTATTTTTAACGATTTTATAGCAAAAGATGTATTTTCCCATGTAAGACTAAATATGATGTTGAGTTCCCTGAGGGTGAGTGCTGGTTTAATTTCAGCACTGAGCCCGCACTCGCACATTGTCGAATCTTCACTGATGGCTCAAAAATTGACTCAGGGTCAGGATCTGGAGTATTTTTCGAAGTTAATGGGGATAAGCTTAAATTTTTATCTTGGGGAATATGCTTCGGTCTTCCAGGCTGATGGAAAATAGGTGGAGCGGAAGGAGTTTACGTGTCTGCAGCGACAGCCAAGCTTCACTTAAGATATTGGCCAGCCCTCTATCTAACTCCCAACTACATAGTTTGGCAATGCAAGTGTCGACTAAATTAGGTTGGTAAACACAACGAGTTTGCTCTACTCTGGGTCGCTCGGAAATATCTGACCATTTGGCCACAGTTGGCTTAGACCACCATCAGAAACTGGGTGAATACTTGGCTCAGCAATGACTGGGAGGAGTCATCGAGGAGATGCAGGTGGGCAAAACTCAGGCTGCCTTCAATCTCAGAAGGTCTATCTAGTTTTTTGCTCTCACTGAGCAGACGACACTGCAGACAACTTGCTGGACTGCTGACTGGACACTTCACGTTGCACAAACGCCTGACTGTGATAGGCGTAAATGACAACTCCATTTGCCCATCCTGCCTTGAAGAGGATGAGACGGTGGAACACTTCTTGAGCTTCTTGCTTGCTTCGTTGTTTGTCATCGATTTTTTTAGATTCGGTATTTTTTCTATTGTCAGTTTCTGAATTTAAAGTTTGGGGTAAAAAGCTTTGCGGTTTTGTTTCAAGTTTTGTGTTTTCGCATCACTTTAAAACTCGGAGCGAGCATGTGAGGAGTTCATGGTGAAGAGAATGTAAATAACGTTAGCGCTCGGAGAGCTCTTAAAAGTATAACTCCTCACAGTAAGCGAGTACTTTTGATACCTTCATCTTCAAATAGTTCGACGAGCTTTGGGAATATGTTAGAAATGTGACAGCAGGGGATCCACCGAAACCAGTAAAGTTTTGAAAGGGGCGAGAAAAAATGTTTGGGAACCTCTGCTGTAGCCCTTTTAATTACACCACCTACACATGTATGTATGTATGGATCCCTATTTTTACGTCCTAAACTGTACCGAATCATAGGTGGAATATGCGCATGCGCACTTCGGGCCACTCTCGATTGCTGGTTGTGAAAATAAATGCTTTGGTCTTTGCTCTTCTGAATTTGATGATTTCTTTCTAAATATTTGCAGGTAAGCAAATCTTTCTGGATGTATTCATATGCATATATACATGGATATGTATGAGTGTGATAAAAATGAATAAAGGAAAAGGGTCAAATTTGGATGGCTACACTCAAACACATCGTACATATTTGGGTATGAAGATTTGTACATACATACTTACTACATAAAAGTTGTATTCCACTTTAAGGTTGCATAGCAAAAAATTATCTTTCACTAAGTCAAGGTTTATGTAATACGAAAATTTAATGAGTTGTGGCGGCGAGCACCACATAAACCACATCAAAACCCGCTTTCGATCACTGCCCAGCTTCCTTCTGCGTAGACGTGAAGAAGAAAGTGAAGCATAAAATCGGCGAAACGGGCGAAAAACACGAAATTAAAATTTTAATTGAGATCATTGTGTAGCAGTTGTGGGGGGTACATTGAAGTTGCTGAGGCAGAGCTTTATACGCAACAACAACCACAAAAGCCCACATTTACATACATACATGTGGAAGACGTGTGCCCTGCCTCGGCCACAGCATCTCTGCGATTTTACTGTCAGTTAAATTAAATTTAATTCAATTTAGTGGAATAGACTTGCCCGACTTTTATGCAGCAATAATAATTGTAAGAATGCTTAGTGGCGACTGGAAGCTGTGCTCTTTGCACACTTTCATACAAATACAAGCTTGATTAAGACATTATTTATTTGACCAGTAAATCTACGGAGGCGAAATGGAGTAAAACTAACTGTTGATGAACAATTTAGCCACTTGTAATTTTGATCTTTATGAATTATTATACAAACACACATCCACATTTGTGTCTATGTATGTATGTATGTATGCTGAGACGCTGGAGTATTCGGATTTTCCCATTTTACACGGGGCTAAGTTCACCGGACATGTACGACGTAATTATGCTGACCGCAGGCGCCAACCTTGACAAATTTAGGTGCGACCTGTGGTTGTGGTGCAAGCTTTGGGTTGCATGCAGCTTTTATGAGCAACTTTTTTTAGGACAGAATTACATACACCCTTAAATTAACGTTCGTCGGTCGAGGGGTGGGTCGATTGTTTTTTTTTTTTAATTTATAATTTGCTCAACTTAGTAAACACACACTCTGGATTTCTCCTACTATTTTTTTTATTGTGTCCGTTATTTCTTCTATTTCTTTTGTCAACGCCAGTTTATACAATTTTACTGCAAAAAACTCTTGAAGTTAATTTTTTTAAATATTTATGTATGCATTTGATACAATATTATTTTGTTTTTAGCTATGGCATTGTCCAATGCACAACAAAGCCTATTGATGATTAATGACGGGGGCCTCTTACCAAATTTTTTCGTAGTCATTTCGCTCGTCGCGTTTACACGCCTTCATACTGTACAGTATTTGTATACGCGTAGCACTTGTGTAAATACTTACATCGAGAAGTTAGGCAAGATTACATCTGTTTTGCAATTTCACCTTTGTAATGCAGCGCTCAAAATAAAAAAAAAAGGTTATTTTAACGATTATATAACCTGTACCATAGGGTTATACAAGTATCTTGCGTACATACATACATACATACATACATTATATATGTACATTGAATGTATGTATGTATATCCACAGCTACATTTAACGATCTTGAAAGTGTAACCTTTGTCATAGTCAGAAAGTGGACTTGTAGTAAATATTTGATGAAAAATCACAAATATACCCAAAGTGGTTTCACAAGACGTAATTAAATTCTTTTCTCAGTGCATACTACGTTGTGACCTTGCTATACCTATCGTACCCTCCCTTAACTTGGCCACAGTTAGGCTATTTATAAAGTTAAGCTGTTGGCGGGTGCCATGAGATGATATTCGCTCTCCATGGTGTATAAGTTTAAGGCTACATACTTTTACATATTATATAAGGTTTCCTCAGTCTGAGTTTCATTTCACAAAGATGGTACCGTGCACGCATGCCTTGTAGTCTCAGGTATCCTGTGATAGTTCTTAGACTCTGCGGGCTAAGATTAAACAGTCGCTCGGAGTTACAAATCTCTTAGATTCCTTACCATTTGACATGGGTCAGTGTTCTAGGTAGGGTTCATCTACCTACTTTGAGACTCTGTCTTGCTACTACTTATCTACTAGCCTTCACAACGTTTTTTTTCATAAATCCAGGGATCTTAATGCCGCCTAGCTGTACAACAAGATTTTTTAGTGATCCTATTAGTACTTCTATGAAGGCATTAAGTGGTGGGATCGGGGACCGCTCTATCGGAATGGTTATAGATGTTACTACAACTCGGTAGGACGCAGGTTTCATCGGATAATGGCAAACCTCCGAGTGTATATTTGCCATGGAAAAGCTTCTTATAAACCCATGTGGCATTCCGTCGCCGCGTAAAATTATGGGCCCCTTCATTGGTGTAATCACATCACCGCGCACGCCGCAAATTGGAAGAGAAGATCGACCAAATATTTAAGAAAAATGTCAGCTCCAAATATATAGTTTAATATAGTTTATAATATAGTTTGACTTTTTAAAAACAAGATCCAAAAGCGCTGAATACGTAAGCGCACCAAATCGGGATCCTTCGATAGTATAGATGACATCTACTTATCTAAGTGCAGTCGCTGAAACAACAGGCCTTAATAGTTCAAGACAATAGTCATTTCGGTGCAAAGAACAGGCTGTTGTACTGGGAATGTCCCGTTAAGCCTCTAGACCTTTTATTTGAACACACTACGCTAATATTATTTATAATAGAGCTTGGGAATTGAGCTATGAAACCTCGGAAGTAGCTTTCTATCAGAATTATTATTATTAATTCCTTCACAGCTTTTCCAATTAGGCGACTTTAGGTTGCTCTTCGTCACACATCGAACCGCCAAAATAACGTAAGCGACATTTTTTGCAAAACTTTCTTTTTGATGCAGAAATATTTCTAGAGCATCTATATGCAATTTTAGGTGAATGTTCGCAATTTTGTTTATCATTTGTACGGGATTTTACCACTTCTTCTTTCGTACTGTTTTGTTCATGACGTCACGGCAAGGCTCAGGGCGCAATCTTCTTTTCTATAATTCTTGATCATTTGTATGATCGTAAAGAGCAGTCCTCATTCCGACTAATATTTTGCGGATACGTTTCGCAACATTTTCTTTCCGCCAACATGTTGCTGCAGCTTGTTGTCACATCGAGTGGCAACCAGTGTTGCCAGTAGAAATTAACTTTAAAGTAAAACTAACATACAAGTAAAATGTAGTAAACGAGCAATAAATGGCTGTTGGAGTAGCTGTGAAAAGAGTTGACGTAGATAGTTGATTAAGGTGGCTCTAGGTTGCAAGAAATCAACATCTAAGGTATACGAAATATAGGAGAATTTGCACCATAATTGGCTCTGGAGAAACCAATATTAAAACATTCAGAATGACGAAGTATTCTGGAAGGGACATTGAATGCAATTTTATCTAGAAGGGAGGGGCAATCAATCGACCCATTCATGAGTTTGACAACAAATGAGCAGGCTAAAAAAGATCTCCTACTTTCAAGGGTATTCAGGCTAATTAGCAGGCACCGAGAGATAATANCAATCGACCCATTCATGAGTTTGACAACAAATGAGCAGGCTAAAAAAGATTCCTACTTTCAAGGGTATTCAGGCTAATTAGCAGGCACCGAGAGAGGGCAATGGCGCAGATAAGTTTAAAGACCGGAAAGCAAACCGAAGAAAAACTTTTTGAACGCGCTCTAAGCGGTTAAAAGGAGTCTTGCTGTAAGGCCTCCAGATAAAAGATGCGTATTCTAACTTCGATCTGAGGCACAAAACAGAACATTATTTGTATAAGGATTTGTGAATGCTGAACAATTTCGTCGAATAAATGTTAACATTGAGTATGAACGTGAAAGAACATAACCGACGTGGCTATTGAAAGTTTAATTGGAATCAAATACAACGCCAAGGTCTTTCATTTCAGCTACGGATTGTAAAGCTGAACCAACGATACGGTACGACGTATGAAAAGTATTTATGTGTTTAGCAAACGTCACATGAAAGCTTTTATTAATGTTATAGGCCCGTCAGAATGGGTACTTGTACACCAATAACGGAAAAGTATGCAAAGGAAGTGTCGTACGTGACGTAGAGAGATACGCCACAATGAAGGTGTTGCGTCTGCAAACAAAAATCAGCTGTTTCCTATGGCCGCGTACTTGGGGTTTACACAAGTCAAATTTTCAGATACATTAGCAAAACATTCACACTTTGTTTACTAATATATTCACACTTCTCTTGATGTCTTCGTCACTTTCTCTGGCTTTTTAAAGACAGTTTATTATCTGGATGGCTACTTTACTCAAACAATGTGACAATTAATGCTTATTTTGAATTGTCTTGACTTGTGTAAACGTGGTGTTATACGATTGTCAGCAGTGACGGACATTGAGTATTGGCCAACGTTCGTTGGGTCCGTCGACACAAGGGTTGCCAATCTGACGTGGGGAACTTGAGAAGTTGTGTATTTTTTGTGTATCTAACCATTGTTTATTTTTTCAAATATTTTGAGTTTCTAGATTCGCCTATATGCGTATTGCACATACATACGTGTAATTCTAAGCAACTTTGCCGAAGAAACCATGGCTCTAAAATCAATTTAGAATATGCCAAATTTCGAAAATAGTGTCGTAAAGATTTGCTTAAATTTTGTACAAAAAAATGCTGTAGGGGTCTTTTGCTATGAGGAATCCATTTCCCTCTTTTCTTAAAACTTCCATCAGAGGGCACAACAGTAAAAATGTACACATTTTCTTCTAAACCTATTTTCCTAATTGATTTTAGTTAGACCCATTGTTTCTTCGGCAAAGTGACTTAGAATTACAAGGAGAATCCTCTTATGCTATATGCGCATAGTCAAAAAAATTGGCCCGCCCTACTATACGTATATAAATCCTATTTGTATTGCATATCTACCCTGTAGCAAAAGGTAATAGCTAGGAAATGAATCTGTAATGGCAAAACTGAGGGCCTAACTACTGAATTCTTTGATGAATTTTAACACGGCCGATGTCCTACGAAATTCATATCTTACAAAATTGCAAACCTGGGAAGAATATCAGTTTACCAGTTGTTTACATATCTGACTCGCGTATGCAGGAATATGAAATGATCAGTTGAGCATCTTCCTAGGAAGTTTAGAAATCAGCAACTCGCATATGCAGGGATATGATTCCATCAGTTGAGCTCTACACTGGTTCATATGAATTTAGTATTAAAATTTCTTGAAAAGGACAAGAACAAAAAATATTTTTCTCTTACAACGAAATGACCTCGTTCCCTGCCCCGCGACCTATTACTAACTCGCTTACTTTTTTCAGAAGTGAAACTTTTTGCTGGTCGGTATGTACATAATAGATACATACAGCGCGAGATTTATGTTAAAACTCTAGTATAAAACAGGATTTAGGTCGTATTTAGACGGGATTTTATTAACCTAAGTTACTGGCAACACTGACTGCAACACTGAGTAAAGTATCTATAGTGGTGCTTCGCTCTGTTGAGTAACTGAGTTGAGTACGCTTTGGCTTCGCTCGAGTTTCGTGCCGTTGCAGCTGCCAAGAAGCGTTGCGACTGTGGTGGTTCGACTCGTGTTGTCTGGGCATGTATAGTTGTGTGTTCTATTCGTTCGTGCTATACCAGCCAACGAACAAAAATGTATCTGCACCTTGTGTAGATACTTTAGTAACACGCGTACTCTTCACACGAAACGTCGACGAAGCGGTCGAAGCGCGAACGCGTTCGTTACTTTTATTTTGAGGGGAGGCAAATGCCGGGAAGCTGTTAATTTCATTTTAGTTTTTGGGATATTACTAATCCCTCTATTTAAAAATTATCTACAAGAAACAACTGTGTAAAACTTAAATGTTCAATCTTATTGCTAACTCTTTGTGAATATCCAATAAAAGTGAGCTGGAGCAAGTTATGGCATTTTTTACATATATGTAAAATATAAAACTTTGTCTTATTGGCAAGCATTAATCCAAACATTCGTAAAACAAATCGATATCTATTGAAAATCCATTGAACATTTTTGGTGATAAAGTAAAGCTTTAGAAAATTAATAAATCTGGTGCGCGTCTGGTTCTGAAAGAGTAGAATCGAAAAAAACAAAAAAACGAAAACAAGACCCAACCAAACGCACACAAACAACTTCAATGAAGCAACACAAAGTGCCTTTTGTATCTGATAGTAAGTACACACATTCATTCGATACTCCACAAGATACTCCATACTCCATATAATAGTACATACCAGGCCTGCAACGACACTCGTCCGTCGCTCCGTCCGTCCATTCTACTCAGAATAGAAAACAAAACGAAATAAAATAAAATAAAGCCAATAAATTTGTACAGCTGCGTTGGTATTCGTGCACATATCTCAGTGCAGTGCATCAGAGTCTCCACACACTCAGCCACTGCGGTTGGAACATTTTGTGTGAGAGTGTGATTGTATAAAATAAAAAAAAAAAGTGAATAACCACTTGCGTGTGTAGTGGTCTGCTGTGTTCGGAACGTGTGGCTGCCATCTGCAATCCTCGCAACAGTAACTGCAACAAAACGAAAAACACTAAAACAAAAAAAAAAAACCAACTGGGATGCGAAAGAACATCGGAACATCGGAACGCAAGAACGGAGCTAAAAGAGACTGAATCAAAGGTAAACCACCTTCGAACTCGCTTCTTTTCCCTTCCAACCCAACCACAACTGTGAATGCTCTCATTTCATTTCCTCAGCAGATCTTTTGGTCGATCGCGTTGCCGGATCGAGTGTAGTAGTGTGCCTGCAAAGAGTTGCACGTTGAGGCCACGCTCATATTGGGTCACACAGCCAGCTGCCTCCCAGCACATGTGCGCTCTGTGTTCCTCTTCCCTTCGACTCCAATTCGCATTCGCATTAAAATCCCGTCCGTATTTACTTGTTTACTTGAGTCCTATTTTGGTATACCATCACTACATGCAATCATACTTGTAGTAGTTATATCTGCCTGCTTTAGTGTTTCTTCCTTTGGATACTGGACGGCCGATGCTCTACCTAAAATAGTTCTGTTCCTATAATGTACATTTGTATGTGCTTATATATTTTCAGCCTGTGAGCGAAGTGCCAAAGATGTGCCAAAGTTTCGAATTTTTGCATGTGGCCTCTTTGTGTGTTTAAATTTAGTATTTTCGTTTATTCATTTATTTGTTGTTTTTTTTTTTGCTTCAATAAAAAAGATGAAAAACGAGCCGAAATATAATTTGGCAAGGCTTTTATTTCTTTGAGTGCTATTCTTTTTTATCGTGCGTTTTTTTTTCATTTTTGTACTGACCGCCGAGTCATCAGTTGGCAAACTAAATAAAAAAAACATACACTATTTTTTCTCCATACGCAGTCGCTTTTGCCACAGCTATCCTCCAATTACATATAGCCCGCGCTGACTGAGTGAAGACCTTCAAGAAAATAATAAAAATTAAAACTTTTCTGGCGTACTTTAATTATGAGATGAGTGAACGTTATGTCGTCTATGTATAAGTAAAATCACACACGCATAGTCGAATTAGAAAATATTTGTCTGAAACATGCCATCTACATTAGGATGCCTCACGAAAAAAATTGCTACTTCATTAAGTGTGCCATAAAATTTAGCCTTTTCGTAGCTACCGCAAAAATACTTTATCGCAGTTGGGTGGCACTCGAAACTTCTTATCTGGAACATTTTTTAAGGTAAAACATTTTTGGTACAATTTTCATAAAACGGCTATATCTGACAAAATTTTTGTGTTCAAGGGCCGTCAATCTTGTCTTTCTTTAAACGATTTTAGATCTGCAGTTAATTCTTGCGATCTGGACCATATTAAAAGTACATACATATTTCTAATGCTGCAGATTTTCATGAAAATAAATTTACATTGATAGACCTTATTGTGAATTCAAATGATTAATGGAAAGAATTGTATCAAAGTGCATGAAAAATTTAATTATTTTGAACAGTTTGACCGAATTTTTTGAAAAAATCATTAATTTAAATTTTCCTATCTTACGAGATCATTTTCTAAAGAAAACGTTTTGCGTTTCATTATCAATCAAAAATTACCTCTCTTCTGCAGTTAATTCTTGCGATCTTGACCACATTAAAAGTATTTCCAATGCTGCAGATTTTCATGAAAATAAATTTACATTGCGAGACCTTCTTGGGATTTCAAATGATTAAATTTTCAAAGAACTTTAAATAGGGAAAGAATTGTATTCATTTAAATTGTCCTATCTTACGAGATTGTTTTTTAAGGAAAACATTTTGCGTTTCATTATCAATCAAAAATTACCTCTCTTCTGGTCATTTAAAATTCTTGAATAGTTAGAGAAATTTTTTTCGGCATTAGTGTAGTTGCGCACAATTTAAATAAACTTATAGGTATGATTCTGTTGGGCGGTACTTCGATAGATATTCACTCCTATGGTGAAAAAAGAGGAAATTCAGAATTCAGAAATGCAACAAAAAATAAAAGAAAGATGTATACAAAATAAGCTTTTTCAAGTTAATTTAGAAAATTTCTACTCTAGCCATTATCTTAAAAAGTTTATGTCAACCTAGCTTAATATACATATGTACATAGATATGTATGTATGAAATTATTTAGTAAATTGTTTCCTTGTTTGTAATAAATTGAACACACTTTGGAGTGTAAAACACAGACATAAAAACGCTACAAAAACACAACCAACGTAAGCGGCTATTAATGGAACTTGGGTTGGGTTTGATATGGGTTGATTAGCATTGGCTACAGTCGTTTTATTAAAGCTACTCAAAACCGAAATGAGGTCAATTATCATAAACTATTGCGTCAAGTATAAGAATATATATATGTATTTATGTTTGTAATTATTTTATTTTTTATTTTTTGCTGTTCCATAGCCTGAAAGCCTTTAGCTCTTCTCCGGCTGCCACCAGCGAACTCCAATTCAAAAAGTCTAATAAATTTTTGTGTGTATAACTGTACCTTACTACTCACAGCTCCTCGAACAAATGTACATACATGCATACATATGTATGTAAATATGTATTTGCCTTCGATGCAAAAATCAAAAGCTCTAGCTCGAGTATCCTAGCTGCTTTCCGACCAATTTTCGCTGGGTTCACCAGGCAAAAATACATCCATCCGAAATCAAACAGATGTTTTCATTCGCAGGGGAACGCGTGCAATTGCCAGTGTCTCGTTGTGGTTTAATTGCGTGCGATCCATTCAAATACGCGCGCACACACACGCACACGCACACGCAATCGCCAGCCAGCCAGCCAGCCAGCCAAGGCGCAATTGAGTGCCTTCGACAAATATACAAAACAAAACGGCCGATAAATGCAGACCCTTTTGTTTTGCCACCTTATTCATGTACGACGGTATATGTATGTATGTATGGATGTATGTATGTATGGATGGATGCACACATGCACGTATTTCCGCACCGCAAACAAAACAAAACAATGCAGTAAATGAATGTGCATTCGTAGTTTTGTTAGCGGTGCTGTGGCGTTGGACGTTGCTGGTGAGCACCACGCGTGTTGTACCCTTGCAAATGCATATTTATGTATGAATGTAGCTGTGGCCGCTCGCAACAAATGCACTTGTGTTTCATGGTGTCTGAGATTTCCCTCATCCCCCGATGCCTACACCGACAACTCCACCAAAAAAAAAAAAATTGTTCCGTGTCCTACGCAGTCGTCAAATAACACGCACATTTGTATGTATGTATGTATGTATATACCTATATACATATGTATTTATGTATGTATGTAGTACTGCGTACGTGTGTGTGTGTGTGTGTGTGTGTGTGTGTGTGTGGGTGTTTGCTGTATGCATTAAAACGTCAACATTTCTTCGATTGTTTTTCCTACATTTGTTTGTTTGTTGTACGCATTTCGCCTCGACTTTAGAAAATCGTTTTTAGTTTTCATTTTCATCAGTTGTTTGTGTAGAGATGTAATGCAAGATAATGTGTGAGAAAGTGCACGCCATTGATATATTTTTCTGATGTGTGTACTTAACACAGTTTTGAACTTCCGCTTTTCGTCTCAGATGGAGCTCTTAAAATATATTTTGCGCGGTTGTGGATTTATTTTCAGAAACTTTGAAGGATTACTAACTGAGAGGCATCCCAAATAATAAAATTAAAGATGTCTTATAACTTTTAGTGCGGAGCATTCTGCCCGTTAAGCTAAACTAACTTCCTTCAAATATTTCCTGCGAAAAAAGCCATAGTTTCATAAAGAACTGGCTTTCTGGCCTACCTTTCTATTCTGGTTTGCCCTCGCCAAATCGGAAAGCGTTAGAAAGCGTCGTCAGATGTATACATTTCCTTATCGGAGACCATTTCTACAGATTGGTCGAACCCTGGGTCTTGATATTTTGAGGAATACTATAAACGAAATCCAAATATGTTGCGAAAGTGACTTGCTGCTGCTGAAATAATTTAATCGCCAAAGCCTTTAAACCTTCTTAGCCTCTTTTCTCTGAGAACTTCATCGACTGATGCACCTTTCTTTCCCTTCAAACCAGTTTGTTGGCATTCGAAGCTCACCTTTTCTACTACAGCCACAGCTGTTGCGCCTCATCGATTTAGTTGCTATTTTACTCTGCAGCCCAAAGTGCTGTGTTGACAGAAACCACTAAAGACTCCGATTTCAACCGATCGCACAAAGCCTTTCTCCGTCAGTTTAAATTTTTTGCGTTGATTTCTTCTTCTTCTGTCTGGCAGCGGTTGCAGCAACCTTTTTAGAACCTTCTTTTTCACTCTTTTTTTGCTCTGTTTTTTGCTGATACTCCGGCAACAGACATTTCAAGTCGCTGGGTCGTTTTGTTGGCTTGTTGTGGTCTTGTTGCTCTAGCGAGGAACAGCTTCGTTTGCGAGCGGCCGTGGCCTCTTCATTTGCTGTTGGCTTTGAGTGCTTGTTTGTTTCTTCTACTTGGCTTCTTGCAGGCGAGCAGACATTCCGTGCTTGTGGTTTTTGTGTCTGAAGTGATTCTTGTTTACCTTGGTCGGGCTGTTTATAAGAAAGAAATAAAATGAAAAAAAGCTCTTCAAATCCACATCTTGGCTGGTGATGATTTTGCGAGTGCTGTTATTGTTGTTGTTGTTGGTCCCCCGAACATGCAATTGTTTTCGTTCGGGGTTTTCGTTTTTTATCATCGCACAGTGGGAGAAATGGTCAATATTTTTAGTCAAATTGAAAATTTTAATGCTTCTTTTGTTTTGGTTTGCTTCCAATATTTGCCCAGCTGTGAGCGTTCAAACTTAGCATATGTTTCAGCAAGTGCATTAATTATTTTTACGCTTTTGCAGTACAAAATTTGCTTACAGAAAATATTTTACCTTTCTAACCTTTTATTTGGATTAGTGGTTTAGTTGAAATTATTAGGTTTGTGTTGAATACAAAAAAAAAATATGATTGTGGCCTGTGCTTTTATGTTTTAGTGCTTAGTTGTGGCACAAAATGCCCTTTGTGATGAAATAATATAAAAATAAAAGTTGGGTGGATTCGACAGGATTCGCCGGAGTATTTGGTTTGTTTTTTTGTATGGTCTATGTCAAGTTGAATAATTAGGTGTAGGTTTTTGAAATTTTTTGATTTTTTGCGTTTTTTTTCACGCATTCAATGTCAGATTTAAAACGCACCCTTTTTTTTAGTTTAGCACAGTGAACCAGTACCAACAAAAAAGTGTTTGGCTGTCGAAAATCATGTATTTACTAATATCATTGATCCCTCAAAATATACAAATACAAAAATATAAAAAAAAATATTACACATAAAATTCGTTATTTTTTCGAAGTTATTAAAAAGGCGCTGCCTGCCAGATTGGCCATTTCTCCCACTGTGCGTCGTTGGCATTTTTCAAGTATCCGTGTTGATGAAGTCTGAAGACTTGTAATGCTTCCTATAGAGTATTTGCTTTCTTTATGTGCTTCTGCTGACTGGTGGTTTTGCTTCATTTTCTTTAGTGGCTGCTCAGATCTTATCGGCGTTCTGTTTGTTTTTTTTTTTATTTTCTTTTTTCCTAAGGTTTTATTTTATGCATTTCCACTTGCAATGGCCAATTTGGCATCGTAATTGATTTTTTCTGTTTCCTTTATTGCTGATAGAAATGTTGTCGAAACGATTTTTGGATTGCATACTTTCATTTTCAGATTGATTTCTCATAGCTTTGCATAAATGACTTCTTTGGGTTTGCCTCTTTTACGACTGGCTAAATTTGCCATGACTACACAAAACATTGTTGCACAGATGAAGACACAGATGAATACATGAATCAAATTTTGGAAGGGCTGGTACATTCCGTTGAACAATATTTTTTTTTTTAATAATATTTTTATGCAAACTTTTTAAGCTTAAACTGTTTTGTCATCTGAAGAGATTTTTTTTAAAACATTCTCTAAGAAACTATTTTTGGTAATAAAAAACTCCATTTTTGGAGGTATTTTCAAATCGTTCAAGCTCACGTAAATCTTAATATTTTTCCGAAATATTTTGGTGGGTCTTAAAATATAATAGATTTTACGCATAATTCTAAAGGAAAAATTCTTGAAAATCAATATTTTTCGATCGGAGAACTTTGTTTCTCTTCAGAGGATTCCCTGTACTGATACGCCAAAACCACCAGAAAATGCCAGAAAATGCAATGTGGGGTAAATAAAAAAATCTTTAGCATTGAAAAATGGTTCAGTAAACAATTGGGTATTCTTATTGGAAGCCTCTTGAAGAGAACTAGAGTCTTTGGATCAAAAAATATTGATTTTCAAGAATTCCATACCATTTCTACGAAAAGTTGTTTATTTCGCATATAAAATACATGGAAAATTTTAGAGCTTTGAGCGACCTCTAAATATGTTTTGATTTCAAAATAAAAAAAATAGGGGAATATTTTCTTTCGATATAGAATAATCCTAGGGGACGAGACCATTGAACATCCGACTTTAGTTATTTTGGACCACCCTAATGAACATACATACATACATATATAGTACCTAAATCCAGCAGCTGTCGCTAACTAACTAAAGGAGTATATGTCATAAATGATTTTCTTTATTAAAATTGCCGCCGATTTTTTGTGGTTTTAAGTNTCTAGCTTAGCGTGCTTATAATAATTATAAAGTGGTGAGAGGAAGGATTTGCTCATCAAGGCTATATGGGGAGGTAATGGCTAAATGGCTGGTCTAGTTAAATGGTTAAATTACTAGATAAGCTCTTGGTTGAAGCCAACCTGCACCATAGTCCAATTTTAGCCGAAGTGTTTTCTTTTTATGTACTTCGCAATTGCAATGAGGTGTTAAAAATCCTTTCGCATATCGTGTTGAATGCATACAAAACACGTTAGCTGCTTAGCTGCTGTTCCTTCACCACACCTTTGCAACTTGTTGCTGTGCGGCTATGTGCCGTGTTGCATGCCACACTTGAATTGTTTCACCTGCAGCAATCGCCGCATTGTTTACAAATACTTGTTAAAGAGTACATACATATGTACATATGTATATGCAGCAGATATTTATGTACAAATGTATGTACATACGAACAGTCGTTAAGGTATGTGCCAAACGGTTCCGAAGTGTTCCATAGCCCACAGCTACCGGCTACCGCGAGCCTGTGATGACGCCATGTCGCAAATTGCTTGGCATTAGCGCAGTCCGCAGTCGAATGGCTTCCTGCCGCTCGCAACTCACCGCTGCACGTGTCTGGGCGGCCCAACCCGGCCCAGTCACCTGAGCACCACTCTCAGCTAAATGGACGCGGCACGATGCCCTTGTGGCTTGTGGACGGTGGCCCCGACAACGATCAGGCAGGGCGTTCTAATTTATGATTTGTCTACGAGTGAGCTATGCTGGCTGCAGTGAAGTCGTCGGGTCAATGCCTTGCATATCCACCTGCCCCCACTGCAAACAATGTAATCGTATCGCGGTTTAGTAGAGCACAAAAAATGATGAATGAAAAAATGTGAAAAACAACTGTGAATATAAAAGTAATTACATATAGCGGTATTGTAATCGGTTGGTTATGTAAGACGACTTGCTGCTGCTCGACGGGCAGGGCAGGAGCTGTTGTTGCACGGTTGCGCCAGTGAGGGTGAATCGCTACAAATCACCACGGCCACGGTCTGTATGAGTTGTATGCCTCTTGCATACCTATAAAAAAAAAACTTCCGTTATGGCAAAAGTAAAATTCGCTGTGAGATCACGCAATGCCAGTTGTTGACGGATTCAGGTGTTGTTTGCTACAATTTGTACAAAATTCATTTAGTTTATTTCCACAGACAAAAGGCAAGTTAAAAACTCTAGCTAAAAATATCTAATACATACATACATATGTACATAAATACATACCTATATGGAATAAAATTTTTTATTTGAAGTTTAGTTATTTTTTGTTCTTACATATAACATTTGAGTACCTTCCTTAAATATGCCTTATTCGTTAGCACATATGTATGGATGTATGTATGTATGTACATTAAGGCAGTCCTTAAATGTAGGAGGCGAATTTTTAAATTGGATTTCCTAAGCCTCAACCCCTACGTCGATGCTACTATAAGGTTAAAGCGTGTCGCAAAGGGGTCAGAGGCCCGAAGCTTCTTTGGAGACTCAAAAAATTAAAATAATTTTTTTTTTTTATATTCAACAATTTTATGAGCTTGAGGTCATTTTTAGTGAAAACTTATTGTGGAAAAGCAACAAAAATTTGAAAAAATGGTAGAAGTGATAGCTTTTTACCTAATACCCAAAATCGATACTACTTTAGTTGAAGATATCACATGTAAATTTTGGCCCCGATTGCAGTCGGTTACAGCGTGTCGCACTGGGGTCAAACTTTTGATTATCCTATGAAAACGTCTTAACCGACTGCAATCGGGACCAACCATTATATAAGATATCTGCGACCGTGCTATTACCGGTTGAGGTGGTGAGACTGAAAAAAATGGTTCGTTTAAGGACCACCCTAATGTACATATCGTCGTTTAAAGTGCAAAACCGCGTATCAAGAAAATGCAAAACTTCGTATGTGAGGTTTGCAAGATTTTGTAGGAAACTTTACTCTTTCAAAACAGTTCTCTCTTTTATACCTAATTATCTTTTCTTCTTATATCTAAGTACCGATATTTAAGTATAAATGGATAAGGGCTTGATGCCAACAGCTTCCGGCGAGCAAATATCTTTTTTGGACAAATGTCAGTTACGAGGTTTTGCAGAACGACGATAGACGACAATATGTATGTATGTATGCATGCACTGTGCAAATGTATTCGAACCCACATCTCTGGTTTAGGCTGAAGCGGCCGCTATTAGCAAAAAACGTTCTTTGAGATATTCTTCAACCATTGCAGCAAATACATATTTTCAATGGCTGAAGAATCTTCCGGTATTGACTGACACCTCTTGTCACTGACATATTATAAAAAAATTAAAGGCGAGCCTCTTTGCAATTAGGAACAAAAGTGGTTCATACCTATGGCCCATTCTAATTAGTAATCCATAGTAAACGTTCCAATTTTTTTTGATCTGCTCAATATGAATTCACTTTTCCATATTTCTTTTCAACCCAACGACAGATAATGTTCAAGATTCGTTTTTGGATTATTTTAATTTTCGTAGTCGACTTCTAAAAAAGCAGGAGGTTATCGATTCGTCGGAATAGTCCTTTTTATATATGTTACCGCATAACTTTGGACCATGTGAACCGTTTTCCATAATTATCGGAACTAATTTGGTTAGTATCGATCGCGGGATCATTCAGAAAACTAACGGTATTGCAAAACTTTTATATGATGAGCATATAAACGATATTTGGATATAGCTTTTGGCAACGTGAACCGAAATCTATGAAATTGGATACCTTGGAGAAGGTCCCATACTAATTTGAATTAGTTCCGATGGTTGGATCGTTGGAAAAAATAACGGTACACAAAGAATTACATAAAGTTTTTTCTTTATTCTATGAGCAAAAATTACTTGTTTCTTTTCTTTTACATTTTCTTTCTTATTTTATTTCCATAAAATTCTATAATTTTCTCTTCATTTTTTTTACCCGGAATTCAACAATTTAAATTCATTTAATCTGTTGCGCAACTAGCACAACGCAAGTTTTAACTGTCCCGCTTTCCAACCGTTTTACTTTTCATAGTTCAGAGCCAGTTCTGAAATTTGTAGGGCGGAACTAGTGCTTGCCAGGCTACTCTAAATTTTGCTGCAGGGAAGCAGCTCAAAATACCGCGCATAGAGCTGTACACATGAACATGTGTTCGTTCGTACATAAGTATGTAAATACAGCGTGACTTCAGTGGCTTTTCTGACCCAATGTGTCTTGTGCTCTTTCTGGACATTCGAGCGCATGGAGTGAACTCGCTGTTGTCACTTTGCACAATTGCCACAATTATTTTAATTGCATTCTCTCTACTAGCCACACACTTCGAATGTAACACGTGTGTGGCTGTGTATTATAGTGCCTGACATGACCGGTCTTTTGTTGTCATTTCTGTAATTCGTGTACACAGTACATATTTGTGTTCTATTGCCCTGTTTGTTTGTTTTTTTGCTTTTTGAACTCATAGAGAGGGCGTTGACTCTTGCGCAACACAACACGTTCTTAGTTCTGGGTAAAAAAAGGCTTATTTAATCAGTTCTACGTGTCCATTTATGTATACATACATACCTACATACCTATGTATGTAAGTACTTACGGTTCATCTAATAAAAGTAGTCGATTTGTCCAGCAATTGTTTCCAATATTTGGTATGTAGTTTTGAAAGAGGGCATCGTCATTTACGCTGAACAAAGTCTAGTCGTGCACGTCTGGGTCTGGTTCGATTTGTAATCAGAGGTTAAGGTGTCATGACGAGTCTTTGCACTACGACTACAAAACCTGAAAGAGTTGGAGCTTTGCTGCTTGAGGAAAATCTGTTTATTTTAAAAAGTTAAATACAACTTCAGATCTGCGCTTCGACCCATCACCATCCAATCCTTCCCAAGTTTTTAAGCATTTTTGTAATTTTACTTTTAAGGCTACATTTGTACAACATTTCTATTCGGATCTATTGGTACAAACTATAAAAATTGGTACGATGATTTCTTCAGCCATCACGATTTTATTCTAAATTAATTTGGAAAATGCATAAAAAATTGTTTGTCATGATTGGGACAAAGCCCAACATTTTTCGGATCACAAGATTGGGATACCAATATACGCAAAATTTTGGACAAATGCCCAATCGTATGGTCCGACCTTTAAAGAGTACGAATAACAAGTAAAATATTTACAATACCCAGCTGTATGAGGCCTTCGGGGAAAGACCTTCCTCAGCAGAAAGTGCTGCACTATGACTTTGTGTAGCGAAAATGGTCAGTATAATATCCTCTGTTGGGCAGTATCGATACCAAAAGTACTCAGAACTCGATTCTCAAAAGGATCGACTGCTCTCGATTTTTAAAAGTATCGATACTGAGTACTCCAAAGAGCCCAGTATTCAAAAAAGAACTCGACAGTACTCACTACTCAAAAATACTCTGTTCTCCGAGATTGATTTAATGTACTCAGTATTAAGTGTCGAATTGATACTTAAAAGTACTGTGTTTTATTTACATTTACCGGTTTTCAGAAATGATTGTACTCAATAATGAGATAAAGTGCTGCCAGCTTGTGAGATTTCTACACTAAGCATTGAAATTTTACCAACATGTGCATATTTAAAGAAAGTACTCAGTACTCTCAAAAATACCCGATCCTTAAAAGTATCGATATCAAAGAACTTGATCCTCAATAGTACTCGGATACTTCCCAACACTGCTTATTTTGTTGCAGAAAAAAGTTTTTAAATTTTTTGCACAGTGTAATCATTCGCTAGGTTTTATCTAATCACTGAACAAAAATTACTGTCCAACATTTCTTTAGCGGCTCAATTAGAAGAGCAGAGCATTCTCCATACAATGCTTTGCTAAAATGTTGCTTAAATGATTCAAAAAAAAAAAAAGTGGTTCAAAGCCCTTCACTATTCATTTTTCTATGCACGTATATATTAGTGTATATACATATATTATGTATGTATGCGAGCAAAGCATGCGACTGCATAATCAAGAGCTGGGACATTCATTGCATGCTTGCTTTCGTTGTTTTCTGCACGTCACTTTTCACTTTTCATCGCTAAGTACATGCAGCCAAAAAAATATTAATTAAAATCCCCATCACGCCTGTCAGTGTGGATTGTTGTGGACTGACTGTTTGCTGCTGCTGCTGTGCGACCAAACAAACTGTCTGATTGAGTTGCTGGCTGGCTGGCTGGCTGGGCTGGCTGGCTGCCTCATTTCACTCGCTTTCATCGAGTTGAGGTGCCTTTTGTTGCAGACGACTGAAAGTGAATTTCCATGAAAGTGTGCCGCCAAGTTGCAAGCCCATAATGGACAAAGTTCCACTCCTCACCTGAAATCCCGCGGTTGGTTTTGACGCAGCGCCACAATCGGGTCATTCCCGCTGAGCTTAAAGTTATAACCCATCAGAAAAAATTTCGTCTAATCATCAGTAAGAGGAGTGGTGCAGGCAATTAAAAGGTATGTCTGTATGTATATGCATATATGTATATATATATTTGTGAAATCTCCAATAAAAGTACTTTCTTTTGCGCAGACATTAAATATTCATAGGTTACTTAAAGTATTTCTTGTTCCTCAGCTTTGTTTTAATAACAGTTGGCTTTTACATGGGCTTTTGCTTTTGTGGAAAAGGAAAGGGGAAAAAATGAGCTGAGAAAGACACTTCAAAATATTTAATATTTTTAAGAAGATAGTCTTCAGATAAACTGTTCTCTCGGAAATGGTTGAACGCTCATTAGGAAGGATACCGTTTGCAATTCCATTACTGCACACATCCATCTGTAAGTACATCCGTAATCTCATTATGGCGTCATTCAGGCAGACAGACTTCTGTTCTTTTGCTCATATATTCAAAGTATTTTTGGTATACGGTTAACAGTATCTACTATAGTACGAGTAGGTATTTAGCAACATGTTGTACATACATATCTACGTACATACATTTGTGTATTTTCGTGTCTATACCCTCGTTCTACCACCTCGTCTTGTTAATGTCAGTTACTCTGATAACTTCGAATAAGAGTTGCAGTTTTAACTTTCGGTTTTAATCATCGCTTTCTCAATGCCGATTTTCTAGCTTATATTTACTACATAAATAATTATGTTTAAAAAAAAAAAAAAAAACAGATTTTATTACTCTCTGCAAAGTTTAAAATGTTTACACGTTTGCATGCGTATCGAATATTTTGTTTGGCTTCGTTTCTGTTTGATTTCTGTTTTGCTTCAACCGCAAGGAGTGAAAAATCATATTCATAAACTCACACATACATACATACTTGTATACATACATTTACGTTGAATGAATGTGCATTAAGGTGCTTCACTAAAAAAATTACTGTTTATACATATGTTCATATGTGACAGAGAATGTCTTTTTAGTGGCTTGGAAACATGTCTAAATCATAAAAAAAAATTCTAAAAGATAGCTTAAATGATGTTTTTGATTGCCTTAACAATTTCATTCAAGATTGAAAAAGGATTTGTTTAGCTGCTTGTCGCGATTTATTTTTAATAACTAAGTTCTCTGTATCACTTGAAATTGAATATACTTGGTTATTTTTAAGTTTATGTGATACATAGTGCTTATAAAGGAATTAAAAAAATCGGCCCTTATTCGTCGACTTGTTGCAATTTCGTAATATGTATGAATTGAGCAAATATTTAATGTCTACATACAGTAGCACGTGAAACTGTGTATTCAGAAAAATTCAAACACTTCCGAGAAAAAAGTTTGAAATTTAGGTGAAAATTTGTTGCACTTTTTTGAAGTTTTCTACAAATTGTTAAACTAGGGTTTATATGGGGTTTGTTAGAGAAAGAACTGTATTTTAATTGAAAATTCTCAAAAATAAGTAAATAAACATAAGTTGCACACAATATAACTTTGAAATGGCGTGCTATAGATATGACCGATACTGTATGTACAATGGTGTTCACGTAAATAGCATACGTCCATACACACATTTTAAATTATTCACAATGTTGTATAAAAATATAGTTGATTCTATAACAAACCATATAAGTCAAAGTTTAAAAAATGTCATCAAAATGTTAAACTTTTTTGAAATTTTGTGGGTATGAAGTTTTGTGGCCTATTTAAGTATAATAATGTGCAAGTTTGAATTGGCTAAAAATTAGCGTTGGTTTTTGATTATAGTAGATATTTTATTTTTTTGATAAGGCATTTTCTTCCATATAAGGAATGCTCGAAATTTTGTGAATATTGTAAACGATATATGTATGTAGGTGTGCTATTTACGCGAGCATCACTGTTTGCGATTCTTCATATCCAGCGTGTGCCCTTTCCTAGATGGTAAATTAGATTTCTTAAAATAAAATTTTTGTAATATATTTTAACGAAAACAATATTTTTCTTTTAACTTAACTATTCAACCCAGCTCACGAATAGGAAATTTTTTCTAACTGTCGTCCCAAAATTGCAGCGCTAAGCGTTGCGTTTTCCATTGTCAACGAGTGGCGTAATTTTTGGCGTTTTCTCATTTGCTCTCGTTTTTATTCTCGTTTCTTCTTTCAATCTTTTGTCCTTTCTCTTTCCTTCCGTCTTCTGCATTCAACTTCAACACGTAACGCCCTGTTAAAAATGAAAATTCCATTTGCTCGGCGCTAGCGCCGCGTTATTGTGGAATGCTCCATACAAATTGTATGAGCATGAGAATNTGCTCGGCGCTAGCGCCGCGTTATTGTGGAATGCTCCATACAAATTGTACGAGAATGAGGACTTTTGACAGTTGTTTGGCGCTTGACGGGCCAATTTAGAGGCGGCAGTAAGTATGCTCAAACATTTTTAAATGCACAGACACTTTAACGGTGAGTCATCTTAATGTCGCTGCATAGGCACACAGTGTGATGCAAATAGTAGGTAGAGAGGTGTCGAAACCACAGGCCTCAAACCTTTCCACATCGAAACTAGCCGGCCTCGTGTGCGCGGCGGGGCTTCGCTGAATGTGTAGATATGTAAGTATATATATGTATATACACATTTCGAGAAAGCCAGGGGCAACCCTATTAAAAAAAAATAAACCCTTATAGCACACCTAATGGCCAAGCCTTTTCATTTGAGATCTCATGTTTTTAATGCAACGAACAGTGTAGATCTTATAAATTTTAGACAGGCGGCAACTCTATTCAAAAACATAAAACGTTATCGCACATATGGAGGTCAAGCCCTTTCATAAGAGACTTCATTTTTAATTATAGATGTCATTAACAAAAAATGAATTCACGTATTATATCGACGCCTCCAAACCATACTATGCTAAATAAACCCTGGCATTCAGTAAGCGGTCTCTAGTCACTAATACATGGTGACTTTTGGTGGTGAATTTGGATTTTGAGACTATTTGGTATTCAGTACCAATAACCAAACCAAAACGCTTTAATATCATACAAATGCATTGGAAAAAATTAATTTTGAAGCAAACTCACATTGTATAGTTTTCAAACTGTTTATTTGTTCATTAATTTTAAAGTTGTTCGTTCTAAATCAATGTAAACACTATGTAATGTTATGTAATAGATTTTAAAAACCATTGCAACCCGGCGGGGTTTTGTGTAATAGAGTAGCAAACTCCATTTTGTGCATCGCTAGCAAATGCGCCACGGTAACCCATGTTGGCTTTCGTTTGCTTGCGCTTTATATTTAGCCCGAACATAATGAAAACGACGAGCTACGGACCACAGCGACGACAGGGCTACGCGACAACTGTGGTTGTGGCCAGATTAGATCTAAGTATTTCCATTTTTCCAGCGACACATAAGGTTCTTCCTCTTCTTTTATGTCAAACGCATACAAATTCATGAAAAATATAAACTGCTCTACGCCCGAGGAGGACTCGAAGCCGGACCCTCTCGACCGACAGCCTAATGCTTTGACCGCTCGCCCATTCCGACTCTTTGGGCCGCGCGGCAAAAGGCATACATAAACGCTATCAGTTGAGTTGACTGTCTGTGTTTGTTTTCACCACACATTTTTGGTGAACTTTATGTGACTCTCTCCTACTGAATACCCAAATCATTTATTTTATATACATTTACATATGTATGTACTTATATTCCCAATAAACATTGTGCTTGGTTAACAATTCGAAAATGATTGGAAAACCAACCTTTTTTTCGAGTCTCACCTTCGATAACGAATGTGCAATAGGTTAGTATGTATTCGATTCGAGAACGAAACCATTCTCCAGCAAAACGGAACCTTCGTTATCCAATGTATTTTCCCTTCGTTATGAATTCGAAATCCAGCCCATTATCGAATTGAAATTTGATGGTGAGAGAGTGATTGTCTTATATTTCTCATCGGGAATGAGATGGATTTCACATTCCCTCTTATCACTATGGTTTTATATTTTTTTTTCGAACCCATTTCGATTGTATGTATTTCCAATTTACTCTGAACGTTCGGAAACTTAGGTGGGTTATGAGTGCGTTCTCAGTTCGATATTCATATTGGATATCGAAAGTCTTTTTCGTACGTTCGCCACAATGTTAATTGGGTTATTTTTTACTTTAAAGGTTTTTTATTTTTAATTTTGAGCTGTGAAGAGTGATGGCATTCTCGTAGATTGCACGAAAATCGGTCCTACGATGGATTCACCAATAGCCGCGATTATCCCCATAGATTTCAGTACTACGCATAGAAATCTATATAGAATGACTTGAAACATTTTCGGGATCTGTTTGCTGTTACAACTTCGGTTGAGCCCTAAAATGGGTTTACACTGAGTAATACTCGTAGAAATGTGAGATCTCTGCAAAGGAAAGAACCCCAGACAAGAGTAATGTTGTTGGCTGCGCTTTACGGTTTAGTTGTTGTTGTTGTTGTTTAGTTGTCGATGGTAACTTACATGAATGGCAGGCAACGTTGTTACACAATGGTCAACAGCAGTTTTGCATCACTGCCGTTCGCTTCTGTATCGTGTATTTGCAAGCAAATTTATTTGCTTTTGCTTTTGCTTTTGTTTTTGTTTTTATACGACTATGTTTATATCTATTTTGTCACAAAGTGAAAGGATGCACATAACACTTTTGGTGTAGTGGCACTTGCAACGGCGATGCAATCCCAACCCGCCAGCCAGCCAATAAATGTAAAGCTAATATCGCTGTTTGAAAGCGAAATCGATACTCGATGTCACCAACAGCAGCCGATACAACTAATTTAAGAACAACTTTATTTTTATTGATGCAAATACTCGTACATGCTGTACACACTTACAAACATACATACATACATATATATATATATATATACGCATGCACAAAGGCGCAAAGAAAAAACGACTGGAATTGCTAAAAATCGCATCAGGCGCGCCAAAATGAGTGTGTCACGAAGTGCCAGCCTAGCCTGCCTGCCTGGCTCAATGATAATGATAGCAGCCGCAGCAACAACAACTCCAAACTGCTGTGGACAACAGCTTTTTTGTTGCAACATGCGTCGTTGTTAATTACGTTTACGACATAATATTTGAGTTTTCGTTGTTGTCGTGTCGGTATTTGCCAGCAAGCCGGTCTTTGTTTGGTGGTCGGTCGCTGGGAGCGCCGACCGGCCGGCGTACTGAGTGTGCGCGCCTTGTCTTGGCCGCCACGCAGCTGCCATTGATAGTGATTTGGCAGTAAAGGCATTTCCTGTTATCAAAATGTGGCAATTAGAAAAATGTTGAGTTCGCCACTGGCGCTTTCGGTACTTGCTGCAGGAAAATCAAAGTACATACATACATACATATGTATCTCGGATAGCTGGCTAGCCAGGCCGTCGAGTTGTGAGAGAGTTTTTAACAAGCAGCTCAAAGTGCCCTTGCACGATACAGAGACGCCGCCGCAACTGGGGTTATAATATTACTAGGGTCTTTCCGGTACTCAACGAGGAATCCCGCGACATCCCAAAACAGACCAGATATATCTCCCACACTCAAAAAATTCGTATAGAGAGCGAAAATTGGAACGCATTGAATCGTAGGCCCGGACTTTTTCTCCGGGTAAAAAATGGACAAAGTGTCAAAGTGCATATCAGCTGTTTTTTGATAACATTTTGCTTGCATTTACTTTGCCCTTTTAGGGAATAGTGAATGGCCCGCGTTGACCACGTGAACCAACTACTTCTCAAATTCTGAGCACTCCTGGACTCCTGGACATTTTTCTATTTTCTAGCGCGAATTTTTCGCTCACTCTCGTAATTACCAAATCTGGTCTGGGTTGAACGGTAAAGAACCTATAATGTCAAATTTCACAGAAACTCAAATTCGTCGCAGTTTTTGGCACCACTGAACGAAGGTGCACTTCAAAGCAATCGAAAGGTAATGCAACATCAAAACACATACACATACTGCTTGCCCTTCGCTGGGCAGCGGTCAGGTGACGGCGGTCAGTTGATCTTTGTGGCAAATATTTGCACAAGCAATTAACAGGTGGCTGCGAACCATTTGAGCAAATATTAGAAAGGCACAGCTATTTACATAAGTGTGTATGTATGTGGATTTAAGAAATAAAAACAATGGAAAGACAATAACTAGAAGACTTACCGAAATTTCGGGCGAACCCCGGATACTGACCAGATAAACTTTTCGTCTATTAGTGGCCGTGGTTGTTGCTTGTTAATTTCCATTTGATTTGTTGAGTTCTTGTTGAATTGTTGGTTTCTCCTTTTGCTAATGAAAACACTTTCCATAAAATATGTGTATATGTATGTACGTACATATATATGTATGTAAGTAATGCGGTGGCTATTGCTGTCGCTGGCACTGCTGTGGATTTGCTTATTATGGAAGTTTCACTTGCGATTAAATTGTTTAATGCGTCCATATGAACATTGGCTGAATGTACATACATATGTACATACATACATGTGTGCATTAGGGTGGTCCAAAAATACATGTGAAAAAGTAAAGTCGGAATTTTTATGCTCTCACCCCCTAGGATAGTTCTATACCGAAAAATATATACTCTTATATTTTTCTTTTTTTAAATCAAAATTTATATGGGAAAAATACAATTTTTCGTAAAAATGGTATAGAATTCTTGAAAATCAATATTTTTCGATCGGAAAACTCCGGTTCTCTTCAGGATACTTTCAATAATCATACCCAATTGTTTATTTAACCATTTTTTAATACTAACGATTTTTTATTTGTCGCCCTATAGCATTTTTCGGGGTTTTTGTGGGTTTTTGCCGGACCTATAAATTATAGTTGCGAATAAAAAATTGGGTATTATTATTGGGAATCTCCTGCAGATAAGCAGAGTTTTTTTGGTAGAAAAATATTGATCTTTAACTATTCTATACCATTTCTACGAAAAGTTGTTTTTTCCCCATATAAAATACATGGAAAACTTTGGGCGCTTTGAGCGACCTCTAAATATTTTTTGATTTCAAAATAAAAAAAATAGGGGTATACTTTTTTTCGATATAGAGCAATTCTAGGGGGTGAGAGCTATTCAATTCCGACTTTGCTGTGTTTGGACCACCCTAGTGTACATACATAGTATACATATGTAGTAGTACTTGTATGGCTTGTGCATTTAGCTGACATTTTCCTAGTTTGCATTTTTCGCAGTTGTCTAATTTCAGCATAATCCAGCGATTAGAGTGCATTGCGAAAACAATCCAATAATTTCAGGTTAATTGGGGTTGTTTATGTCACAAAATGTTTGGCATTTAGTAATCGGCTTTCTCAAAAGCACCGAAACTATAAACATGCCCGCCTTGAGCTGTGCAAATTCGATAAAAGCAATTATCTACGCTGCTGGCTTCCAATTGAAATTATTTGCAGAAATCAGCGTGATAATTAAAAAACATACAAGAAGGCACACAACATACATATGTAGATACTTTTTTTTACAATGCTTCTCACGGCATTTAATGGCCTCCGAAAGTATTCGATTGTTTACTGAGAAAAGTTTCCAATGCGAATAATTAGGGATTTCTGAAATTTTTGACTCAACAAGCTTGGTGTTTTTTTTTTTTTGTGAATGTTCGCCTGCTTTCAGTGGTTGAGGTGTCATTAAGCCAAAGATATAAGCGTAATTTACACTATTCGATAATAAACTAAAAACTCTGCGTTTTGGTATAAAACATCAAAAACGGTTTAAGAGTGGAGTACACCATTTTGGGTTTTTAAGACAAAATTTAGTAAACTCGAATTATGTTAATTCTACGCTACACCGATTAGCAAACCAATCTGCGCAAGTAGTTTCTTTTGAGGTTAACATTCACAGGCCAGATTATCTCGTTTTTTTTTTGTTGGAAAATAAAACATTTCAATGACATATTTTCACAGCCGTGTTATGCCTGTTGGAAATTGAGAACTTTTAGTAACAATACCGTTATTTTAATTTTTTTTGTCGGCAAACCAGTTATAAGGCGAAAAATTTGTATGGTATAAGGGAAGGTGTAAAGGAGAACTTACCTAGGAGAACAAAATAGTGGAAATATGAATTTAAATTTGTGGCAGTGACACAATGTACAACAATACTGTGAAGAGAAAATAACGGAGTTAACAAACTGTATTATAAAAGCAAACTAAAGGTTCGAATTTTGGCCCATTGGTGAGCATGCAGCTAAAACCCTCGGTGCCGCTGCTGTAATCTGGAGGGAAGTAAAGAAACGGTCCTTCACTATCTTTGCGAGTGCCCAGCATTGGCACAAATAAGGCAGAACACACTCGGGAGTTTTTCCATTCAAAATCTTAGGGAAATTTCCAAACTCACCATTACTGGCCTAAATAGATTCATCGGAAAATCGAAATGAAAAAAATTTGACGAACTCTTGTTGGAAAGCATGAACCCTTGTCATGAAAGCAGATAAAATTAAGAGTCCCAGAGAAAGCGTGACAAAATGGTGCTGTCGGCACTAATTGGGTCCTGCGAATCCAACCCAACAAAGGTTCGACTTACTTTCAAATCATCGTATATGCTCGTTGCGGGCGTCACTTTTTTTCTCGTTAAGAAGATTTACTTCTTTAAAATGGTTTGCAGTAGTTTATTTTAAAATATAGAGCTTAAAGCTATGGCTATTAAGAGCTTGGTTTCAAGCAGTAAGAGGATCAAGTCATATTTCCGAAATACATAAATGTGAAAAGAATTATGAAATTAATGTGTACAAATTTTTCGAACCAATTTTTGATACTAAAAAGTGAGAAATTACATATTTTTTCATATTTCGTTAACTATTTGTCGGATTTGCCCCTGTATATAAGTATGTATATACATAGCTTATACTTATGAAGCTCAAGTGCAATCACATTGTTATACATACAGTTATGGTTCATAAAAATTAAATATTGCTCGTTTCCAAATTAGAGGCTCACAGCGCTAAAAGCTTTTTTACATATGCATATATTTATCTATGTAAATCTGCGCGACAAATCCAAATCAAAATAAATTTATAAAATTTCCTTTAAAGTGCAAGATGGATATTCATACATACAAATTTACAAATTTACAAATTAAAACTGTAGGTCCCTCCTCTTTGTGTGACAACATCAAGGCGCACGCCACAAATCGGAGCAGAAGTTCGGCCAAACACTAACATAATTATAATTAGAAACGACTTTGCTGCATATAATTTTGCTAATATATTTTAAAAATTTATTTCGCCACATCAAAACTATTAATTAGAAATAATAAAGTAACAAGTTATCTTTGAGTTTAACATAAGAAAATTCACAACATTAACACTATTTTTAAGAAAATTAACTAAACCCAAAAAACACCGATTTCAGTTTGGTCATATGATTAGAAACGGCAGCGACAACTTAAAAATATCTTCACAAAGTTAAACAAAATGGTCATAATTTTTAATATCTTGTGGGATAACCCTTATTTTTGATAACATTGTCCAATCTTCTCGGTAAACTTTGTATTAAATGTTGACATGTTTGGACAGATATGCTGTTCCAGCTCTGCTGCACCAATTGAAACAATTCATCATTATTTCGCGGTTTCTTGTCCTTGAGATCTCGTTTCACAATTGCCCATAAGTTTTCAATCGGATTGAGATCCGGACTTTGCGGGGGCCAGTCCAAAACTTCAATATTTTGATCCGAAAGCCAGCTCTTCACTAACCTGGAAGTGTGTTTTGGGTCATTGTCATGCTGGAAAATGTAATGGACTGGCATATTCTCAAAGGAATATGGTTCCATTACATTCTCCAGAATATTTGTATATTGATGTTGGTCCATTATTCCTTGAATTCGCACAATTGGGCCGACACCACGCCAGGAAAAGGCTCCCCAAACCATAATAGATCCGCCACCGTGTTTTACCGTTTTCACAGTGTACCTGGGGTTTAAAGCCATGCTTGGAGGACGCCTCACATACGTTTTTCCATCGGATTGGAATAAATTAAACTTCGATTCGTCACTCCAGAGAACTCTATTCCAGTATCGTGGATGTTTATTAAGCATTTCCTTTGCGAACCGCAACCGCCTCTTAATATTTTTTTTTGATACATGCGGTTTTTTTTGTGCAATGCACCCACGAAGTCCCGACTCTTGTAAGCGCCTTCTTATCGTCCGAGCGGAGATTTCCGCATTAATTTGATGCCCAACTTCAGCCTTTATTTCACGCGAAGACATGAATGGGTTGTTCTTGCTGGTCCTACAAATAAGCCTATCTTCAGTTGGAGTAGTTTTTCGAGGCCGGGGCTTCCTGCTAGAGGTTTCAAACGTCTTGATTTTATTGTATAAATGAATTGCTCCAAATACCATCTTTTTGGAGCAAGCAAACCTTTGTGGGATAGCCGACATCGACAGTTTCTCTTTTTGATAACACTTCACAATTAACTCCCTCATTTTTGGAGTGCATGACTTGTTTTTGCCCATTCTAACAACTAAAATGTATCAAAATTATTGCAAGCTAACTATGGTTCCTTTCGAAGTATACTCACTTTATCGCTAACTCCAAGACAAGTCTAGAAAATAAAGAAAAAACTGCGCGTTTCTAATTGCGTGGCCAGCCAGAAACACACACCGCGAAATAATTTTAATTTTTTTTTAATACCCAATCATCGAATCAGCACGTGTTTGTTTGACAACAATGTTCATGGCCTACTCTATGAATAACGGTGCTCATCACTTACAGTGTCCGTCTTAAACAAACTTGTACAGTGATTTGGGTTTTTCCAGCACGTCGTTTCTAATTATAAGGCCACCACTGTATGTGTAAGCGACAATCTATTATTATTATGTATGTACCTGAATTTTTATTGTGTTCATAAAAATGAATTATAAGTCCACAAGTTTTGACTTTTTATTAACCAATTGTTGAATTTAAATAGCAAATATATAGTAATAGATGGTCAAAATTTTACTAAAAGCGGAGGATTTTTTAGTATAATATTTATCATAAGTAGATACTTTTGTGCCAGTCTGTATGCACATTAAATGTTTTTTGAGATTTTGACAACCCTGCATCGCTAATTTGTTGTAGTAATTGCCATTAATCGTGATTTTATACATACAATAGAGGGCTGCATGAATGCATTCAAAACGGCTTATAAATTATTCATATACAAAACGAATGAATGATTTTGGCTTAAATTTTTTCTGAATTTGAGTGAATAGCTGTTCTGATATTTGTATTTTGTATTGTATTTTGTATTCAAACAAAATTAAAATAAATTGTTTTGAAATAAATGACAATTTTTTGTATGAATATCCAAAAATATGTTTTCTATGCATATATGTAAAAACATACATATGTACATATGTATGTATGGTATTGCTGCGCTTCTATTACATACGAAAAAACTTGTTTGTAGAAAAAAACTTTTACCGAAATGAGTTTGAATGATTTGAATGTTTTCCATTCATTCATTCACATTCTTCCATTTGAAGGTAGAAAATATAAAACAAAATGTATGCTCATAACTTACAAAATTTCAAACGCTGAGTGTTTTGTATGTGAAGTAAAATATTCAAATCTACTGTACTCTGTTTGGCTAGAAGTTTGAATGAATTCATGCAGCCCTCTAACATACAAACAACATAAGTAAAGAAATATGTATACTTAATAATGTTCGCGCACATACTATCTATGTAATTATGCTAATTAGTGACTATGAAATATTCGTACTGGCTTCATCAAAAGTTGAATAGTTAAGAAACAAACATTCTTCTTCTATGCTCTTTTGTGTGTGAATAATTCCATGATGTCATCGTGATTTTCAAAAGTCGGAAGTGATTGGCATTCATCTTCAAAAACATTCGTTTACAAAGTGACAAAAAAATTCTATTTTATAAAAAGCAGATCGTTGCTACCTAAGCTGAAAAAGTGCCAAGCCAATTTTTTTTTTCAAAATTTAGTTTTTGAGGCAGAGTGCCACTCTAATACGAAACTACATCGCTTTTTCGTCTCCTGAAAAATTTCAAAAAAATGTACTTGGCATCTCTTCAGCCTTAGGTGAAGATATGTATGTATCTACATCGTCGTCCTACATATTTTGTTAATTTAAGTTTATTAAAATTGGCAAATATTTACTCGCCTTAAAATATTTGAAAATGTCACACACACACACACTTATTTTGGGGGTTGCTTACGCGGTTGCTATGTGAATTATTCGATATTTTTGGATTGAATTGGTAACAATGTCCTCCGTTGAACTTTCCCTAAGTACTCATTTTCTGTGTTTCGTTTTACTGGCGATAGGCTCGAAATTTGTCGCATATTAATATATGTACATATACATACTTATAAGTATGTATGTATGTATTAGAGGTGATTTGCCAAATGAACCGAAACAGCCCAGTAAAATTATGTTAGAACGTACATATACATACATACACACATATACAAATGTAAGTAATGATTAATGACACAAAGTTGTTGTTGTTGTTGTTGATTTTATTTGATTCAGGACGAATACATACAACTGGGTAATGGAAAATATTTGATGATATTTGGTGATAGAAATCGCTACTATTTCTTCCACTATTAATGCCATCGCAGTTGAACTGACCAAACGTAAATTACAAAATAATTGAAATGTTGTCACGCAAACCTGTTCTTTATTTAATTTTTTAGTAATTTTCTCTGCCATTCATATTATATATATATCCCGTTTTCGGTCTACATATCTTCTCATTAGCGGCAACATTGCAATGTTCACGTACTTTTTTATGTTACATAATAATTGCCCCATGAGTAAATAATTGTAAGAAAAGCTAATTCGAACGTATGGCAGGGCCAAAAAAAGAGTGCCACGACAGGACGTCTGTAAAAGCATTGATAAACTTCTGATGCGTATGTCGCTTAAGATATCTTCATTGATACGGAAAAGAGAATGGTGAATGGATCGAAGAAAGCAAGTAAGCCCTGGAGGTACTGATCACTTTCCTGGTTGCACTGATTCGAGGGAAAATACGACTATGGCATACAAAATAGGTTAGGGGGGTGTGAGGATTATTGCAACAACTAGACTAGATTGAGCTGCGGGAGAGCTAAACTCATTAAGTTCCTTGTGTATAGGCTGAATATGGTTTAATTACGTTCCAAGGATTTGTGGAAGATAGCGTTGGTTTCATTTATACCGAAACCAAGTAAAAACTACCACTTGTCTCTCAAAGGCTACCATCCTATAAGTCTCACCTCACCTCACCTGAAAACATTTGCGTGACTTTTAGGCTAACAGTCGCTTATTAAATAAATAAATAATTTTACCAAGCTAAATATCAGCAAATCAACACGTCTACATACATATATGAACGGTAAATCAAGAGAGTCAAGTTTTCAAAACGTAGTGTAACAAAGTTCTAAACACTGTGGGGTTTCTCGTTCGGAAGGCCTCAAAGCCGCATGCGCTTGCAGGAATACGCTCGGTAAGACATGAAGCCTATCCCTTCGAATCACGCTTTAAATCCACAGTCTTGGTATGGGGGCCGGCGTACAAAAACAGATACACATCAAAAGGATGAAGGATATATTAGAAAGGCCCTAACTCATTTTCGTTCAAAACCCGCTTTTAGACGAAAGTCGATAGATTACTCAATAAAATCCCTTTAGGTTTTAAAAATAACTGCTACAGCATAAAGCCTGCAATAAAATACAGCGATTTAAACAATTTCAAAAATGTTAGAGAGAGCCTTTCTATATTAAAGTAACGATATGTATTCCTGCGGCGTTGCTGATCAGTCTCACGGAAGCACAAGATGAATTTCCAAACCTGTACCCGATAGACCCATTTACCAAAAATTACAGAGGGGAATCGGCAATCAGACTGAAGGCTTTTAAAAAAAACGGTAATTTGGGCAGAGTAATTTTTGTAAGCTATTCGGCCGATATATGTACATACATACATATATGTATAGGTCATAATAAGGAGACCATATCTCAAATCATTTCCATGCGTTCAAGCAGGGATTGACTCAGAGGGAAAAATGTATGGCATGTGACGATGGTAACTCTAAAGGCATCTAGAACATAGCGTATGAAGCTGTTCAGCTTACGGTAGGACGCGACTCAGCTGCCTTGGCTCTGCTCTATTCTCCTCACTGACGGGAATTGCAAACCAAAGGACTGGCAATTTGCTAAAACTCCTTAAAAAGTGCGTAATGAGTAATTTTAAAGCCTAGGACAGCATTTTCTTGGTAATACTAAGTACCGACTTATGGTCTATAAATGTATATGAGATCTCATGGATCAATAAATCCTTAAGTCAGCTAAGTACCTGAGTACAACAACAATTATTCAACCAGTTCGATGGCTCGCCCGACAAACATCTGAAAACCTCCGAGTATATTTCCTTCATGAAAGGCATTCAAGACAAAGCTTGGCCTTAAAGTTGGCAATTGTTTATTTGTCAAAATGAATGAGTAAATTTATATATTGGGGTTTGTTGATTTGTCCTTTAGGGCGAGAAAAGGTGTATTTTGGAACGAGTTTCCGTTATCACTTGGGTTTTTGCCAAAATTCGGTAATAAATATGTAATTCGCGTTCCGTTTCATATCGCCTCCTTCATATCGTTTTTCAATTTCCGTTTTTCGCTGTCAATTGTTGAATTGACGTTTCTGACCTTCGCCTTGTCTGCAATTTGCTGACACTTGAGCTTTTCAAGTTCAGCAGAAGGCAAAAGCGCAGGCGAGCAGGCGTACAGCAGGCGGTGGAGGGCTTACTTATCGTGCGAGTCGTTTGGTGTGCAGACATAGACATTTAAATATCCCTGTTTTTGTTGGCTTTTTCATTAGCTTCTAAACTACGACGGCAAAAGCGATAAAAATACAACAAAAAATTAAATATGACTTATACATACATATGTAGGTAAATATGTACGTTTGTAGGTTTTCTTTATTGTTAATTTATTTATTGGTGTGTGTGTGTGTGTGCGTGTGGTGGAGAAATGCAAACGGTTCACCGACGGCATTTGATTGGCAATTACATGGCATGCAAATTCTTCACCAAACGCTGTCGTCGTTGTTTCACTTTTACTTTCGGATTCACTTTGACTACGTTGTCTGTCTGTCCTCGGTGACTATCGGTGGCAGACATCTGCAACATTGTCGCTTTGCCATCAGACCCAACGTGCTGCTGCCCATCTCTTTATCGCCGCAGAGGATGCACCCCATGTGCAGAGGTGACAATGTATGATGAGCGAAATCTTTACCGCGGCTGTTGCCGTTGCCTCTGTCGTTGTGATGGCGGCTAATGTTGCTGATGGCATTTGTGGCGCGAAGGGTCAAACTCTTTGTAGCACGGTGAATGACGATCAAAGACGCAACGCTTTCACTGGTTTCTAAGATTCGTTCGTTCGGGTTCAAAGCGATAAATTCTAAACGGTTTCCAAAGAGTTTTCCCTTAACCATTTCGCCATTGTTTTCCCAGTCGCTTTGCATACAAACTAGTATGACTGCAATGGCTCCTCTACAATTTATGCTCTGGCTGTCGCATCGTTGTATCGACGGCTGACATTGTAAATTAAGTGGAAGCGCATTGCCGAGCTCAAAACAAAAAGTGCAGACCAAAGAGCATGTGAGCCAAAAGCTTCAACGCCGGATTGGCCGCTGCCGCCGTCGCAGCGACAAGTGTGTGGCGTGTGTGTGTGTGATTACATATGGGTGCATGTCTGCTAACTACTGGCACTGCAGCACAGCCGCTCCTGGAAGATTTGTGGTGCGGGCATGCGGCATCGGAAATGCAAATCCGCTTAGAGGTGTCTGGTGTCTGGTGTCCGGCTGTAGCTGCCGCAGCGCGCGCGCCATTGTCTAAGGCCGTGATGAAAGAAGCCGAAGGTAGTGGCGTAGTGACGACGTTTTTTCTTCGTTCATGACTTGAATTTGTTGAGTTGAGTTTGAGTAGTTTGTTGAACAAGCCATGCACATGTCTGAGGAATTGATCTTTGCAACACGACATCCGCGCGCACAGCTGGCCGGCAGCCTGGCTGGTTGGATGCCTGACTGACTACCTACCGGCCTTCTTCTGGCTACAACAGTGGTCCGTGTCGAAATAAATATTTTCAATAGAGTCATCGATTCGTTTCTGCCATGGCTTCGTATCATTGTCTGCATGTGTATGTGTGTGTGTGCGGGTCTTTTTTCGCAAGCTAAATCACACGAGTTTAATGCTTTCTTGGCCGAGAAGACGCAAATCGGCGATGACGCAAGCACCATTAGCGTGCGTCATGTGTAGCCAGCCGGCCAGTTTCCCACCATTCAATTTTGAAATCTTGATTTCGCGCAATTACAATGCTTTGCTCACGCCTATGTTGACTACAACAAACCAATCACATTATATTTTGCCCACCTCAGGTCCACTTGAGGAAGTCAATCGCTGCTAAAAATCAAATTTCGTTCAAACTGTTCGGCTGGCTTTGGCTCCATACGCAGCGTATGCTCGACAAGCCACATACTCTCCATCGCCCATGAACATTTATGTACATAGATACTATATAAAAACATATGTACTATGTGCATACATATATATATATGTTGTAGATTAAGTGTAACATATCGTAAATGTAGCTCAGAAAAAAGCAAAAACTCTGCACTTAAAAGCGGAACTTAGCCAGCACAACATTCACATAATAATTATAATTATATTTAGTTACATTAGGGTGACCATGTTTTAGATTTTGGGATACAAAGGAATCTTCAATAATTTTATGGACTCAGTTTGAGTATATACATATGTATATATGTATACACATATATTGTTAGAGCATTAGGAACTAAGAAATCATATGCTGTTACACCCCGCTGCAAAAATCTTTGGACCATGTGGTCCATTTGTGCCATATTGGAGTTTTTACAAACAGCTTCTGAGTAAAGAGCGAAATACACCACACAAGCGGTTTGACAAACCAAGCGAAATTTCCCTTTGCTTCAAGCCATTTGTGCTGTGTATGGGGGTGTTTGAAGGTTTGACAAACCGCTTGAGGGAAATTTGAGCAAAAATCAAAATTTTTTGATTTTCTGGCCGCCATGTTGATGTTTGATGAAACCGCTTGCGTTGTGTATAGCAAAATCGCCTCGTTCGCAACGAAATTTTCACCGAGTAAGGACGTAAGAGAGGAAAATGAAAGAAAACCATAATATTTAGCATTGCGAAGTGGAAGAAAACTAAAATTTTTTGCTTGAACGAGTCATGTTTGCATGGTGTATGGCGAAATGGGAAAAGTAGGTTTGAAAAATGTTTGACAAGCAGCTTGTGTGGTGTATTTCGCTCTTTATGCAGTAGCGGACCAACTCGTGTCACCGATCATTGTTCGTATTTTAACGATGGTAATACCTACAGAATATTTGTAAGTGTGCTCTGCCCAATCCACAAGAAAGGCGACCCCGCCATTCGCACCAACTACCGCGGGATCAGCCTTCTAAGCATAGATTGCCAGGTATTCACAAGGAGGCAAATTTTGGAAAAGATCCGCGAGAAAGGAATCGACACTCAACATTTATTTGTCGACTTCAAAGCCCTAAAAGGAGTTGCCTTTGCGCCGCGGTGTCTGAATTTGGTATCCTCGCGAAACTGAAACCGATGTGTAAAATGGCGTTGAGCAATACCAACAGCTCCGCCAGAACTGGTAGGGTCCTCTCCGAGCCGTTTGCCACCAAACGAAGTTTCAGACAGGGCGACTTCCATTTGTGTGATCTCTTCAATCTGATGTTGGAGAAGCTAATAAGGCCGAGGCCATGTAATGAGCGGCCGAGAGGCTGAGCGGCTTTAAATTAAAACGTATGAAATACTATTGAAGTGGCCACGCACAGAGCGGCTGAGCGACATTTCTGTAAGGCGCGGCTCAGCCACTCGCCAATTTACAGCTCATTGCGTGGCCTCGACCTAAGAGCCGCAGAACTGAACTGCTCAGGAGTAATTTACTACAAGAGCATGAAATTTTTGGCGTTTGCCGATGACACCAACATTATCGGTAATAAGAACCGCGAAATCTGTTCTGCCTTTTCCAAGTTGGATAGGGAAGCAAAGCGCATGGGTCTGGTGGTCAACGAGGACAAGACGAAGTATCACCTGTCATCAAACAAGCAGTCAGCGCGTTCGCGCCTTGGTGCTCACGTCACTGTTGTTAGTTATAATTTCGAGAAAGTAGAGAATTTCGTTTACTTGGTAACCAGCATTAACATCGATAATAATGTCAGCATTGAAGTCCGAAGCAGAATCACTCTTTCCAACAAGTGCTACTTTGAACTGAGTAGGCAATTTAGAAGGAAAGTCCTCTCTCGACATACGAAAATCACACTCTATAAGTCACTCATCATGCCCGCGCTGCTATATAGCGCCGAAGCATGGACAATGACAACATCCGATGAGGCGGCTCTTGAAGTATACGAGAGAAAGATTTTGCGGAAGATTTACCAAGTGAAGTGAAGAACGCCATGGCTTCACTTGGCATCTTCAATTAGCGTCAGTTGGAACAGAAAAGAAACCACTGGCGTGCTTTGTTGAACTCGGCGAAAATCGCTTAGGCGCTTCCAGAGCCTCTGGGCTCTGTTGCCAAGAGGTAGGTACTCCATGGAGTATTCCCTTGGGTTAGTTTTATGCTACTCTAATGTCAAGCAGAGCTAGAGAGTATGGACCTGCCCTAGCACATCGCAATGCTAATTAGAAATGGGCGATATGTACATTCACTATTAGTTCTATTAGCACAGGTTAGGCATATCCGCAACTCTTTTCTTCGATGCTGTGACGATTCAGACTTTGGACTAAAAAATGCCATTTTATACAAATAAGGATAACCCTATTGTACATATGAATGTGGTTTGTTGCATGGCCTCAAAAATACTTGGAACTCTGAGCGTGTAGTAAGCGCGGGGAGAGAGGCGGGGGGCTGTTAGACATTCATGTATGACGACTGAGCGGCAGTTATTATTAATGTTTTGTTGGTATTTGTGTTTACGGTTTTTGGGAAAGCGCGAAAACTAAATTTTCCGTGGTACGAGTACGTAATTTATAATTACGTGTTGTTGCCAACAACAACCACTTCACCAATTTCCATGCAATAAAGCAGACAACTGAAGAAAATAACAAAAAAAAATAAATAAAAAATAGTTGCAAAATGGATTAGACATTAATTTCCATTGCAGCTGGCTAGCTAGCGGACTGGCTGCCTGGCTGCCTGGATGGATGGATGAATGGACGGATGGACGGATAGCTTGCTAACGCGCTAAAGCCAAGCCAAAATCGCGCAATTGCGTCAGCAATCAGGCAGGAAGAAACGTTGCATGCAATGGCGGCGCTGGAGGCGCGCAAGCGGGCGCTCAGGCGGGCGGTCTCTGGTATTTCGGCACTTGCCCCGTAATTCACTGACACTTGCGGCGATGCAGCATACAAACAATAAACTGTGAAATGTGCTCTGCTCCGATTCGGGGCTGTTTTGTATTTGTTTTTGTGTTCTTTTTAGATAATGTGGGAACATGCGCACAATTGTTGTTGTAGAATGCTTTATGCTGATGTGTGTCAGATTTAAACTGGTTCATGCGGCCGGCCCGGGGCAGCTCAGAAGCTTTCGCGTGTTGTGCAACAATTGCACACACGGACGCACACACAGCTACAGCCGCTCTTACTTGGGCTGTAAGATTTGCATATCTACGAAATGAATAGGATAGGAGCAAAGAAACTTGCAACACAGATTTCGGTGGCATCTACAGTAGCTGAATTGGCTGGCTTTCTTCACCTCTTCAAATGCGAATGAGTTTTGTTTGCGTTGAGCGACCATTATTTGCAAGAACCATTTGGATTGGCTGCCTCCCCCCTCTTCTAAGTGTTTTTTCGCCCCAATTTGGTTGCAACAACTTAGGTGCTAAAATTCTTTCTTCACACTTAAAATGATAGGTTTTCGCATAAAGATGCCACATTCCATAGTTTTTTTTTTAAATCTCGGCAGAAAATTCTAAGATGATGGCTGTACACAGAGATTAAAATGGCATTCAAATGTTTTTGCACATTTCATTCACAAATTCACAATTTTAGCATATTATTAGTGGAATTAACTATTGGATTTCAATGTTCGTCGGTGATACTGCATAGCGTTCTATGCCAATTATTACCCTATACTGCATAGCGTTCTCTGTCAATTATTACCCTTGGCACTTAGATGGTCTGCTACCTACACCGAAACGCTTTTGCTTGCGCTGCTCCAACAGTCGCAATGGCCGAGTGGGCAAAACACTGGCGTGTCATTCGAGAGATCTGAGGTCACGTCCTCGGGCAGTGGACAGTTTTTTATACCCCGAGCGCACTTGTGCACAAGGGTATTATGACTTTGTTCACATAACGGTTGTTTATATGATATTTATAGGCAAATGTATACATAAATGATCAGAATGAAATCGACTAAGTGGTGACTGTCTGGCCGTCCGTCTGTGCACACGATAACTTGAGTCAAAATTGAGATATCTTAACGAAACTTGGTATGTGTACTTTTTTTCAGTGTAGGACAGATGGTATTGAAAATGGGCAAAATCGGACAATAAGCACGCCTACCTCCCATTTAACGGTAGTTTTCAGAAATACGAAAACTGCGATATTTTAGTAACACGGAAGCTTATCCGCTCAAAATTGATATTTACAATGTTTTTTTTTTGACGAAAAATAAGAATAAATTAAATTTTTTGAAAATGGGCGTAGCGACGCCCACTTATGATGGGCATGTGTATAGCTTGGTAGCCGCTTCACCAATTTCTCCCAAACTTGGCACAGTTGTTGTTGGCCTTCGTACAGCATACCGAATGACTGAAAATGATTAAAATTGGACAAGTGTTAAAGATATGTTTGTATATACATACATATATATTAACATTAATTCTTCGCTGCTAACGTCAAGCGTACGTGGGCGTTCTTGAAGATCGTCGGTGTCATCTTTTTTGTTGAAAAAAATCTGCTTTTTTTTTGCTTGATGTTTTATTTCAATTTATTGTTAATTCCAAAAACGTATTAGAATCAGGGTTTTAATGTGTTAAGTGAAGATGCGTCTCCGTTCCGTGCTTTGGAAGGTACGTTTTAACCGAAGTCTACTTGTATAAGAACTTTTGTATACTCCCCGTAATACATGTTTAGAAAATAAATTGCAATAGACAAATAAAATTAAAAAAAAAAAGTTCGGAGCTCTTTAATGCTATAGATAAGAAAGCATATGGGTATTTCGATACGTCACATACGTGACAGTCAAGGTGTATTAAACAAGGTGGTGTTGGGGCGACAGCTGAGTTTTTCGCCGTGGAGGCCATTACGTCAAAATGATGTGTTTGTTGTAACTCATACCAATGACAGTATGGACATCAGCGTATAATTTGTTAGTGTAATTTTTTACTTATATACGGCCAACACCACCTTGTTAAATACGCCTTGGTGACAGTCGTACGTTTTAATGAGATGCAAACAAGGAAAAACATTTGTTTGAAACTTGTTTTAATATGATTTGGAGTAATTCTAGTCGTTTTTAGAGTAATATTTTTGTTAATCATGCTTTTAAATGAATTTATAACGCAAAAAAAACATGCATTTTATGTCGAATATACTTTGTATTTTGACTTCAACCCCAATTCAGGGTAAATTTTTTGGAAATATATGATTTTTTATGTTTCAACTCCATACGCCAAATTCGAACCAAATCGGACCATAAATACGGTTTTTCAAAATATCTCGACCTTGGCGCCATCTAGCAAGACCATTTTACGCAAAAGTTTTTCTTTTTATACAGCCAGTATATTTTTAAAAATGTAGATAAATTGGCCGATAAATACGTTAGGTATATGTGACTTTTATTTTATTTATTTTTTGCCGCGTTAGACCTTCCGATGGAAACACCCGTATGCATGTATTTAATTACGTTGGGTTTCTTATTTTTTTAGATACGTTTGTATACGTATGTATATAAACATGTTTGTATAACCCATAAAGCACATAAACAAATGTTCATCTGTAAATACATACGTATGTATATATGTACGAGTATGTATGTACATTTACTTCTATTAATTTCGTATTTTAAGTACCAAAATTTAATTGATTGAAATCAAATTCAGAGACGAAATGAACAACGTGGGCGGCCACGCTGACCCGTTTTATGTACATATGTATGTATGTAGCCTAGCTATTTATTGTTAACTCTGACCTGCAGTATTTTTTGAGGAGGTGGGCTGCAACTCTTTCAAATTGCCAGGCTGCACATGCAACGCTGGCTGGCTGGCTGGCTGGCTAAGAGGTGTGGGAGAAAGCTGAAGAAACTTGTCGATTTGATTATGGGGATGTATCCTAACATCTTTTTCAGCTGCGTCGTTGTCTAGCGTTCCATTGTTGAAACCGAAGGCTTGGATGGTGGATGGTTGAACCCCCCCAATAGTCGTCGTTGGAATGGCTGCTGTGGAGGATGCGGTAATTGTGGTAGGCGTGCTTGCGCCGCTTCACAATGAACGAGCAGACTTTCTATTTAATAATAACAATAAAAAATATTAATTCTTTGACGTCTACGCTTTGCTTGTGTTTGTGCCGTTGTGCCTTTGTGCGAAGTGAAGCGATTTCCTGGTATACCACCATTTTCACCGCTTCGACTTTGCTAATTTCCAGCTTTTTCCAATTTATATTAGTCGTCGACAAATCTGGCTATTTTATTTTTTTTTGTGTGGTCGTTGTTCCTTTTTTGCATTTATCGCAGCGAGTATTTTCAGTGGTAATCAATTCATCGACATGAAAATCTTTATATTAAGCAAAACGCACGCACACACACACATCTTACAAGTTGCGATGCCATCAGCCGCCCAGTCAGTGGAGGCTGCTGAAGCTCATTTCGTGGCTCGTGCGCAGCGCTGCATTGCATTGCAACACAGCTAGCTAATCGAGATGGTCTTGAATTACACATTTAAACTCTTTGAGGTGCGGTCCTCATTAGCCTAGCCGCCAATGCATCGCATCAAAGCGCACTAACGGAGAAAGCGTTTCTTCAACCAGCGCAGCTTAACAAACAGCAAAGTTCCAGCGTAGGTGCGGTTAACCGAAAAAAATATTAGCCACAAATAAAAGTAAAAACAATTTCTCTTAGGTGGTATGGTACACATAAGAATGAGAATAGAAATGGGAAGAGAAAAAAAATTGATTTATGAATTTAATGTTGGACTTTGTTGTGGCTGTTTAGGGAGCGGTTGCTCTGTGCGGCACCTTTTTATTAGAGTATTTGTGGCAAGGCATTATTTAAGTAATATCTCACTTTGTGAATGGAAATTCGACTGGTCGCTTGGATTAACTGGAGAACAGTTGAAAAAAAGAAAATGAGAAATTGCATTTTTATTAATAAGGTGTTTTGAAAGCAGCGAAACTTTTGTTGAAGCCTTACGGAAATCCAAGCATGATTGACGGATTCACAGTACAAAAGCTTTCATTTATAATTGTATTTTATCAAAGCTGAGAGGGTTTATCTGTAGTAGTAAGTATTTTTTTTTGTTTGTTTTCTTTCTGAATAGTTTTAGTTTTTTTTTACAGAAATTCAATTATGGCTTCTCACGGATTAAAAATACATATTTCGTTTCGAGCCCGGTCAGACATTTTATGCGTGCTCACGACACAAGTCTACTTAGTTTATATTTACTTTAACGGATAGATTACTTTAACCCAAAAGGAGCCAAAAAGCTTGCATAGTTCGATTGATCAGTTCGAAGGAACCGTTTTTTTTCTCTTCATTTTGGCTCGGACAAAGAATTTACTGCATCATTCGAAAATAATCACCAATTGAGTGGCAAACAGCAGCTAAGTTTACTATTTGAGTTGAAAATACGCATATCTCGCCGCCGAAACAAAAAAAAAAAAACAAATAATAATAATTGCTAAAATATTAAAAATTATCTAAACCAATAAATGGTTTTACACAACTGTACTCGCATTGTCCAGCAGCGATAGCGTTGTTATTACTTTTGTGAGTGGTGAGTCCACTATTTACTCTAAGACAGTTCGATTTCTGAAATAACGATTATGTGCAATAAAATAGCTCAGAAAATTGTTTTTTTTTTCAAAACTTTTACATACATACTTGTTGTTGCTGTTGTTGCAACAATTCCTTGTGGCTCTGACGTTACCGTTGTCGTGTTACTTCATCGGCGGCTTGCCATGCAATTAGCCACGCTGGTGGCGCTGATGACCTTGTGGCATCAGTTTTCCATTCGCCCGCTTTGTATTGAAAATTTATTAATTATCAGCATGTTTGTATGTATATGTTATGTATATGGGATTGTGTCTATGCGAAAATACAAATGTATAAGCGTTCAGTGCTGTAAAGCCATTTTTACGATGGCCGTAAGCTCTCCGTTAATTTTACTGCGCTGCGGCAGCTGTCGCCAGCGGCACACAAATAATTTGTACAAAATTGAATTTTCGTGCTAATTGACTAATCTTGATTGCAATTTGTTGTATTGTGGTATTCGATTGTGGGACTTGCCTTAGCGGGAGAGTCATTATTTGTATGGAACCTTGTGTTGATTCTTCTTCTGCTATGTACAGTGGCGGTCCAAAATGGATGAATGGTGTTTCGTTTTTAATTTCTGCAATATTTTTCAAGCTAAATTTTTTTTGATATTTTTTTATGAAAATATGGTTCATGCTTTAACAAAAACCATATACATAAATCGCACTTTCAAACTTTATACAGAATTTAGAAAAATTCCATAAATTTTGCAGGTTTTGAGCGGCTGAAAAATCGCATTGATTTTTAATATATATATATTTTTTTTGATTTTTAGTTTATCAATGTCGAGATTTAAAAATTCAAACTGAGATTTAAATTATAACATTCAGTTGGAAAAAGTACTAGTCAGTGCCTTTTTTTGTCGTGTAAATCACGTTACGCATCTGCTCTTAGTTACTAGTTTTACATAAAAACCATTGACAATCTGATGTAGTTGCATACTTTTTATTTTCGTAAGTACATATGATATACATACATATGTATGTAATTATATGTATGAATTAACAACATAAAAAAATAATATCTACCATGGAAACCGAAAAAAAAACAAGTAAAGAAGTATAAGTTCCGGTGAAACCGAAGTTTATATACCCGGCGCACGTATTAAATATCGTTTTTTCACCTTTCAGCAAACTGCACGATAAGCAAAGAGTATTTTTCCCGATGTTAAACAGTTTCGATAATGTGCTATGAGATATGGAAATAATTGGAGCAAGTTGGTTGGAAATCGATAAGGGGGCTAACAATATACACTTCTGTATGTAGGCGTAAGTGGGCGGTGCCACGCCTATGTTCCCAAAAATTTCCCTAAGTAGCATTTTCTGCTTAAATAGTTACTAATTTTGCGTAGTTTTCGTATTTCTGTAAATTACCGTTATATGGGAGGTGGGCGTGGTTCTTGTCTGATTTAAAAAAAATTTCAAAGGCTTTCTTAGTGAGGCACCAAGCAATGCTCGTACCGAGTTTGTTGGGGATTGTTGAAGGGACTACAGAGATACGACATTTCATTGTAAGTGGGCGGTGCCACGACCATTTTCAAAAATTTCATAACTGTCTTATTTTATGCCCAAATTCTTCTTCGGGTACCAACTTTCAACGATTTGGATCCAGTATTTACGGAAATATCGTAGTTTTTGCATATTTCGAAAATACCGTTATATGGCAGGTGGGCGTGGTTATTGTCCGATGTCGTCAATCCCAACCTACCTTGGGTAAAGGGAAATTTACTTACCAAATTTCGTGGACATATCTCAGTTTTTTCCCCGAGTTATCGTGTACACGGACAGAGAGACGCACAGACGGACGGACGGACGGACAGACCATGGCTTACTCGATTTCTCTTTTCATTCTTAGCATTTATGTATACATTTGTCTATATCCATCTCGAGTCGTTGTGGCTGTTACAAACAACCGTTATGCGAACAAAGTTATAATACCCTCGTGCAGAAGTGCGCTCGGGTATTAAAATGGAGCCCCACTCGCTAGGCCAAAGCACCAGCGTCTGCATCAGCATTACACACATAGCTCCATAGCAAGTCACCCGCGCTTACGGGCCGTCCTCGATGCTGATAAAAATACCAACCTTCCTACTCGATGTGATCATAAGCAATTTGCATTTTGTCTTGCATAATTTGTTGCAACTGGCAACAAGCTTGGATGTTGCCTGGTGGTGGCTCGGTGCTTTGGTGCCTGGCTGCCTCTCTGCCTCTCTGCCCGTCAATTTGATTTTCTTCAGTGAATTTGCATGGCGCAGAAACTAACAAAACAAACAAATGAAGCCAAAGGTCTCTATGGATCCATTCATCTCGGCATTCTGCGAGTCATCCATTCATATTTTGGTATATTAATGCATGCCACATGCAACAAAGCCATATGACTCGTGTCAATATCGTCCGTCGGTGTGCCGCCGCCATTTCTCTTTTCTTTCCTCATTTTTCGCCTTTCGTGCGTTGCTCTGTGCTGCTGAATATTTTATTTCATAAAGAAAACATTGAAATGCAATACTGAAATTACAACAAATACATATGGAGAAGTGCAACAAATATATTTAGAGTTTTTGTAATTGTGGGATTTATACAGCTTAGTCTCGCGGCGGGTGGCGGCAGGGGCCTCCACACTGTGTGTGCATCTTTTGCGCGCACGTATCTACTCGAGGTGCGTGCGGTCGGTGCCGGCGGCTCGCAGTCGCCGCGAAATGGTGGAATGGTGGTCACGGGCAGCAAGCCACCCAAGTTCAAGAATTGAATTTCCCCCAGTTACATTGTGGCAATTTTTCATATTTTCCAATATTTTGCATAATTTTGCAGCGCTTGGCGTGTTTTTGTTGTTTCATTGCGTAGTTGTTTACTCAAGTCAGTCGTATCTGTTGGCAAATTACCAGCTGCTGGATTTTCGCTTCAAGCAACGTGGCTGCTATTTACATATATACATACATATGTACCAGCAAGTGGCGTTTGGGGCAAGTGTTGCCTCTAACTGGGTTCACTTGAGAGTCGGTAACATTTCCTGTGATTTAACACAAAATTAAAGATCGCTGACAAATGTGAAGTGTTGCGGGAGAAGCAAAACAACTTTTTTAATTTACGGAAGGACATACATATGTACATTAGAGTGGTCCAACATTTTTTTTTTCCGAGATAGGGTTTGGGGCACCTTCCAAAATTTTTCCTCTTGTCGAAAGAGGTGCTGATACCAAACTTTACGTTTCTAAGTATACAGTTCGAGGGTGCTCATTAAGCTCAAATTTTACTCTAGAAATAGTGTGTACATATATTAATCAAACAATTGGTTAAGCAACCTAAGAATATTTCAAATTTAAATTAGCTAAAAAAATATCACAAGATTCAGTTGTCATGGCAACAGTTTTTTATACAAATCAGCAATATTTTTGCAAGTTTCACAGCGATCCAGTAGAGCATTTCAAAGTCATTGAGCAACCTGTATTGCTTAGAGTAGAAAATTAAAAGTGGGTATAGATATTACAAATACCAAAAGGAAAAAACTAGGCGGGTGTCCCGTTTGCTAGGATGAAAATTTTTTTCCGCATATAAAAATTGGACCACTCTAATGTACATAAGTAAATGCAGATAAAATGGTTGCAGGGCTGCTCTACAGATGCCAATAAATCTCGGAATGAATTTCGGAACATGTGTGTATCTGAGGGCAAACTAGAGGATTATTTAAAAAAGTAAACGGATTTCAGCTTTTAATGGAGCGCTTCGGGGGCCCAGCTTTTCGTTCGTTCGTATTGCGGTTTCTTTCATCTGAAGTTAGAATTATGTACATATGTATGTATTTATGCAGAATATGCGTACTGTATTAAGGCGAATGAGAATCAAATCAGAAAAATTTCAAGTGCCACTTTTAGACTAAAAATCGTTTTTGTGCGCATCCTTAAAAAAAGGTGAGACATTTTCCAGACGCCATACCTCGTTATTTATGTATATTGTGCAATTAACAAGTAAGCTTATGCGAAAAGGCTATGCCAATAGTGTACGTAATGCATGCACATACATACATACATACACACATATTGGATACGGCATCAGCACTGAGTGCGTCTGCGCCAAAGCGGCCTCCTAATGACGCTAGCTAGCGTGCAACCAAAATTAATAATAGAGTCATAACTGCCTGCGAGTCAAGTGTGCGAATGTCGTCGCCTCCGACTCCTTGAAACAGTTAGCGAGTCTAACTTTTTCCTGCACTTAGCGTAGAGGTGTTGAAAATATTAAATTAAAGCGCTTTTCGGTAGTGAACAGTGACCGTTTGTGGCAAGCCTGGCCTGGCGTGAGGCAAGTGTTATGTAGTCATTGTTGCATGCCAAAGCGCGATGACCGGCCGGGTATCACTTGCTGGCAATCTTCCCTAGCATGCCTGGCCAATTTGCAGCAGTTTCCCCGAAAACGGGTCGGGTGTATGTGTGTGTGTGTGTGGTAGGTGTTCAATTGCGTGTTCAATGGGCCTCTTGTGCATAACGGTTAAATTTTAGTTTTCATTGCCTTCTGTTCCTCAATACACGTTCGTGAAAATATGACAGACCACGCTCACACACACACACTCACTCACTCACACATCCAACATACGCGGCGGCGCCCCTTCAATTGGGCTTAAAAGTAAAGTGCACAGTCGCTAGTTGCAATTGCGCCAATTGGCGATTGGAATTGGTGTTGTGCGGCAGGCAGTGTTGCATGCTAAGCCATGATTTGCGGCGCCAATTCAGGCATAAGAGTTTGCGCAATGAGTAAGACACGAATCACTGCCATATTTGAGCGATTGTTGTTAGCTGCAGTTGCGGTATTTGTGTTGGTGTTTGTGTCATTTCACAGGCCCACACAACCACGCAAACGGTTAGAGCAGCGCCCCAGTGGGAAAAGGTAATGTTTGGGAATGCATAAAGTAATGGATAGTCCCTCTGACCTATGCAGGCAAAGATGCAAGAATGAAGAAGAAGAAAGATCGTAGTAGAAAACCAAATTCCTTGGTAGATATTTTTACACATCGCTAAATAATCCGTTAATTTAGTTCACTCTTTTTCAAATAATTTATTTATAACATCATTACAAAGTTTCTAAATTCATCGTCCCATGATTTCATTAAAAGTATGCGTCTGTTAGTTTTAAAACGGGACTTCTTGAATTTTTTCGCAGTAGGCAACTTTATTGTGGAAGAAAATCGAGGCGCATAGATCATCGCTAAAGCGGGGTAGCGTAGTAACGATTCTAGTAAAGTTGTAAGCCTGTTTTGGGATGGATGAGCCGGGATTGCACCTCACATGCCGGTTAAACATTATTATCGACGTTTTCGACATGATGCATATAACATGTGATCGATAAAGCAGTCGTTGTATTTAACCAGAGCTTCTAACTCCGATTAGTGCTAATTGAACAACCGGCCCTCAAGAGAATAAATGTGATTCGTGTCGTATTCTACAAGTATTTAAATACTTAATTTTCACTTGTCACCTATCGAATTTTTGGAGTACGATCAAAATTCTGTAGGATGATTTGGTATCATCAAATAAAAAGACTTTTAACCAATGAAATGTTTCAAATTAGCATAGTCAATACATCAGGTCCGCAAGTCACAGCTTTGCCTAATTATTTCGAATGGATTTCTGAATTTAATTCGAAACTTATTGCCCCTCGCAATTGCATTGTGCAAATAATTGCGACATAAATATTGCAAAAATCGGCTCATTCGCAACGATTGTTGGATTGACAAGCACTTTGCTCCACCGGCATATGGCAAATCATCTGTTTCGTTGCTCTCTGTGGCGGACAATTTGTGCCGATTTTAATAGCATATGTGTGGGTGTGTTGCTGGGAGCAGCTGCAGCAGCCACAGAAACGGCAGCAGCCTTGGGCCGATGCATGGCGTGACGCCCAGAAGTGTGTGTGCACTTGCAGCCACAACAACAACAACAACCACAGCTGCGGCAATGGCACCAGCGTTCGTGCACAGCGGCGCACTTGCTGCTGGCTGGCACCACTCGCTGTTACATACATACATACATACATAGGTATTTAGCAGGCTTGGCAATATGTAACGTATGTTGCTACCAACTCTTAAGTTTCCCTCAATTTGCCCGAAGGAGTGATCGAAGCACGTGTTTGTGCCGCCAAAGTCGCTGCGGGGGCTGGGCAAATGCGATTGCAATATTCATTTTGCTTGCGAGGTGTAATGTTGCAACACCTACGAGTACGAGTGTGTTCCCACTCGAAAGTTTGTGTGCAAATATTTGCCAACAGCTAAAGCAACAGCAACAGCTAAAGCAACAGCAGCCGACAAGCGCAAGCGACAGGAGAATACAACTTTCAATTGTCATGACAAATTGCCATCAAGATGCACCCGCGCGACTTTGACGTGTTGCAATGCGCGCCGAAATTACGGATTTGCAAAAGCGTTGCGAGTTTGCTCATCAACTCGCGTCAAATCAGCTGGTATAACCATGTAGCTTGCTGTTGGCTGCCCTCTAACCCCGGCGTCAATAACTTTTCCGTTTTAGCTTTGAGCTTTGAGTCTTGATTATCGTCAGCAAATATTATGACTAGCGCCGACTGGCTAATGCTTCCAGGTAGCGCGCCTGATACGACGTACATACATATACCACGGACGCGGCCGGACGGCGGGCTGGCGGGCTGGCAGGGGCAAAAGCATGAGCAAAGGTCTGCAAAGCATTGAACTCCCATCGATCGGATCTGGTGGAGAGTTAGTCCATCCCATCCACTAGCAAAATTTCAATTGGCAATGCAACTGCAAGCAAAAGGAACGTATAGACACTAAAAACCTTTTAGAAATGGCTATGGCGTCTTCGAGGGCTTTCGACGGAAAATTTTTATCTCCCGGAACCAATTTGTTTTTGTCATAAGACCTTCCTAATTTCTATGTTGCACTGAGCTTGTCGCTGGCTTTTTACTTTCTTGGCTAAAATTACAGGATTTCTTGGGTAAAATTACACGATTTGTATGCTGCATATCTAATGGCTGAGTTTTGCAACGCCCTAAAAGCGTTTAGTCAGGCATTCCCAATGAGCAGTGTGCATTTAAGTTGGTTGGATACACAAATATGCCGGACTAAGTGCAAAGATCGCTGCTTCCTCCTCTGCTCGCTGCTGGCTGACTGACTGGCTGACTGGCTGGCAAATCTCCCAAAATGATTTGAGGCGAGCTTAGTGTGTGCCAAAATGAGTGAATTATCGGCTCTGGGGTCAACTGCTAGTCAATCAGTTTACGTGAATTTAACGGATTTGGCTTCTGGGCACCCGCAGTGGAAAATTTGAAACAGTGGGTGATGTAAAAGCTCAATTTCGTGAACATTAAAGGCACTTATTTAGTAAATGCATACTTACAAACATGCTCATACGTGCATATGTACATTTGTATGTTCATACATATGCATAATCGCACAAAATTGCTTGTGAAAGTGTTTTTGAGTTTTGCATTGATTTTTTGCCGCCCCAAAACAAAACAAAAAAAGGAAAAGCAAGAGACGGAAGAGCGCCTTACGAGAGAACCTGTCTGCACAGGAGATAAACAACTACTGTCGCGGCTCAAAGCGACTAGCGATTGTTGATCCAAATTAGAAGTTTCTATTTTAACTCATACATACATACATTTGCATAAGTAAGCGAATTATTCAAGCCCAATAATAAATTTTAAATGGTTTTTTCGCCCATAAAATTCAGCTGATCGCGAGCGAATATTCTCAATGGCCAGTTAGGTAGTTATTTGTACACAACCCGGTTACACACACTAAGCGAATTTTTTTTTCAAAATTTTCATTTTGATGGAGAAAGCATCTTGCTGCTCTAGGAGCATTTCCTGAATCAGAAAGAAAATTTTGAAATAATTTCGCTTATGGTTATTTCTTGGTTGCAAGCTGTTTCATTTTTGCATGGCAGCTAGCTTATCCATAATGTTTTGCATATTCCCCCAGTTCCGTGAAGCGGCAATAATAATCGCTAGAATGTACAATGAGATTGAGTCATATACACCGTAAACGTATTTTTATGATTCCACACACAGATATCTGTTTGCAATTTACGGGCAATTAAACGATAAAACAATATAAATACAGTCGCGTCTAAAAAAATATCAGCATATAAGTGCTATGCGTTGTACACGCTTTCTGATGTAATCTTGGCGTGAAGAAATACTGAAATCTTTGTTTTGTTTCTTTGCAAGTTTGTAGATGCGATAAAAAAACAAGATATGTTCAACGAGGTAGAAGTGACAACTACATTTAACTGTCTTTGTAGATGACTAAATATAGTGTCAAACAACAAGGCGAATTAATACAAGTTGTTGTTACGTTTTGGTACTTTAGGATGCCAAAACGAAAAAAAAATTAGATAATTTTCGTCATTTCGTTTGGTGACATCCTAGATTCTAAAAAGCACAAACAAAATACACGCCATTTGGTCTTGGCTGACATTCTACCGTACTAGTGTAGAGACAAAAGTATCAAATCAGCTGTTCTAGTAGTCCTATGTGAATTCGCATTGGTCAAACAATACAAACAAATTTAAATAAAAAATTTGTTTCAAAATTACATATGTATATGAAATACATTCAGAACGAAAAATGACACTGAAGATGGCACAACGCCGAAACCGGTTTGTCTCCAAACCAAATTTGACAAGGGATGACGGAAATTCGTTCCATAATACATCATACACCCACCCTGTCGGAAACAACAACAACCAAAAAGGAAATACATTCACTTACTTACGAGTATACCTTGTTGAATATGCCTTGGATAAAAATTAACAAGTACGAGTACAACAGACCTACCGAGTCTGAGGAAAAAAAGTCGTGTTAAGCCTGGACAAATCAAACAAATTGAAGTAAGAAAAAAGTACTGGGGTGGTGTGACCTCTTAAAAGACGGGCATTAGTGTATCTGCCGTGTCTTTTTCCGAAAGCATTTGGGTGGTCACACCTCTTATTTCAAATTCTCGTTCTAACGTCTACGGCATTATGTAAAGGGCTGGGCATTGTATTTTCATAACTAGGGCGTAATCTTTAATTGCAAGTGATCTTTCAACTATTGGGACCAAAGGATGATGACGCCATTTGCGCTGCGTTGAATGAGAGCCTGAGGTAGAAAGTTATCTCAAATTTATTTACTTAACAAAAATAAAAATAATACATGAAAAGCTTATTAGCCTAAAGTTGCTTGGCTTAGTAAATATGCTTTTGTTGCAAAACCTGTAACGTTTCTTCACAGCGTTCGGTTATGGCAGAACTTTAGGAAGATATGTGCAGCTTTTCTTAGCACAACTGTATTATGATGGTCTTTTGTTGCCTCGCGGCGCAAATACCCTTTCGAATTCCAAAAGTTTCATTATCGCTAAAGCTACTGCCACCACAATTACATTAATTCGCTCTTTGGCCGGGAGTTGCTTTTGGTGCGTGCGAGTGTTTGAGACTTTCGGCGGTGTCAAGTTGCTAATCCAGCCAGCCAGCCAGTCAGCCAGTCAGACAGCCAACAGTAGTACCAAGCACTGAACATTGAGAAACTAACTGCTCGCCGAGAAGTAATCAATGCCACCAGCAACAACAAAACCAACATGTTTTATGTGGTTACATCTTCGTCGAGGCATAGCGATCGTAAATGCTGCCAAGGAGCGCTGACATTTATTCACCTGCAGCGACAAGTGTTTGAGCTGTTTGTTGTTGTTTTTGTTGTATGCGTAGGTACATGCAATATAAATAGATAAATATGTATGTATCGGGAATGTGGCGAATATTTGCATTCGCATTCGTTATGCGAACGATTCGCATCATTTTACACATTCGCATCAAATGATACAGCGAATATTTTGCGAATGCGAATGTGTACACAATCGCAGCGTAACGCTTTAACTTTTAGTATTGTACAGTATGTACATACTACATATGTAGATCTAATTGGGCGCCCTCAAACGTGTTCGCATTTTTTGTTAACATTTGCACTTTATCCACTTTTTGTGAGGGCCTGTAAAATATTTCAGTGCTATTCATATTTTACGTAGTTGTATTAATAGTTACATATCTTAGTTAATTTTTGTACTATATTCGGCGAAAGTGAGCAATTGTTCAGTGCAGCCGGCCTTATATACGAGCCTCTAAGAAATCGTCTCATGGGAGAAAAGGCAGCAATTGAACTGTCAATGCTCTAATAAATTATAAAACGATGACTTGAGTTGATTTTAGCTATGTATGTTATTCCTAACATTCGCATACGACATTCGAAACATCCCTAGAGTCCATATGTATGTATGCTGTATGTGAGTCAGCGAGGAGTGTATTTATGTATGTATTTTAAGTGATACTTATGACCTTGCCGCCTAACGGTACCACTCAGAGCTCCATTGTATGTTTAAAGACGGTTCACTTTTTTGCACTTTTGTTGTAAAACAACAAACGAAAAAACAAAAAACGAGAATTAAAAGATAAACATTGTTGTGGGCTGCTGTACCTGCAATGGTGCAGTGTCGGATTTTGTCTCGAAGTGCGGCATCTGCTTCTGTGTTGCACATTCTTTTAGTTTCGAGTCGCGCTCCTAGTAGCAAATAGCATTTAGTTGATGTGGTTGAGGAGTGAGTGACACTTCCATCTGCGATGAAGTAGACAAATCTAATCTAAAGACATAAAAGTCTCACGTTCTGGCCATTTCCTCGAACGTTGACATTCGTTGGTCCGTCTGCTAATCCGCGTTATTTCTTAACAGGTTCCGTTAATGTTCAGTGGGAAGCAGAGGGTTAATAAAACGCATTATGATGTAAGCTGGTTTCACGAGGGCTACTATTTGCGTTTTCCAATGCCGCATTCCTAACTAAGCGTTGTCACGTCAAACCTGGGCTCGAATCGTCACATACGATATCGTACTACTCGTCACGTGAAAACACAATTTTCGGATTATGACACACGCGAACGTACTCTTTGTCCCACTCAGCTTATACTGCCTGTCGTATCTCGTAATTTTCTTTCGTATCGTTTTCGATCCGTGAACGGATGTTACGATTCGAGGCCTGGTTGCTTTCATTTTGAGCCACCTAGGAATTTGATCCATAGACTTGGAGTTAGTAGTTGCAATCGATCATCGAATTATTATAAAAGTGAAGTGATGTTTGTTTTTGCTGTATTTTTCTACAGTGAGAAATGTTCCAAAAACTTAAAGCTTTTTTGATCTTAAATACTTATGTTTTTCCTTTTTAAATCTACTTTCGACAAAAATTAAGAGCGACCCTATTAAACAAAAGTATGCTTTTGAATCTTTGTGATTGTAGCATCCATCGTCGTCCGTCTTTTGCAAGTTACGCTGGAGTGCTGTAATTTCTATGAAATAATCGCCCAGCATGTAACCGCTTCTCGTCGAGCCGGCTACATACAAAGAGACACTGGTTTCTTCTGTAGTCGACGCATACATACATACATATATATATATATATATATATATATATATATATATATATATATACATAAGCACGAGTATGTATGTGGGTATTTGAGAATTGAACGGCAAGACCAAAGAGACGGGGGCATAATCGCGACTAAGTGGTCGCCTAGCCGTGCTTGTGTTAGAATAAAAAGAAAGTTGACAACTCACGACCGCTGTACATTATCGTCGTCAAGCTGTTCCATCGCTGGTGGAACACGAACGTGACATTTTGATGAGATTATGTCAGCTATTGTTATATTTCGTATGGGTTTTTTGTTGCTCATGTGTTATTACTGTTAAAAACGATGTCGATGTCGATGTCGGAGGGTTTCGAGTGACATACAGCAAAGGCATGTACTAACTACTCCACTTTGAAGTGTATAGTACATATGTATGTATGTATGTGTGTATGTATGTTTGTATGCTGTTACATGTGGTTCATTTTCTGCCGCATCACTACACATTAGAAAAGCGGCTCAAAACGTTCAAACGGTATATTACCATTATACCGCGGCTTGGCATCAAATGTGTAAGTTTCTCAAGTTAACCGCTAAAACTCTGATTTAAAAGTAAATCTCGCAACTCTAATCGCAAATCGATGAATCTTGCATTTAGGATTTGGTGCCTCTGGTCTCTCCGAAAGCAAACAATAGAATTTGCTGAGGCGAAAGATAAATGCATTTTTTTGTGTACGCAGTACAAACCCTGCAAAAAATTGTGCGACTAATCTCTAAAGAGAGTATTCAGAGATTACTCTCAATCGGGTACAATTGGGCATTAATTAGTCCCATCTAGTCTCATACGTGTACTAATGGAGGTCAATTAGTCTCGACTCATCCCTTATGGGTATCATTGGAGATCAATTGGTCCCCAACTCATCTCTAACGGGTACCATTAACGACTTAATGATATGTACGCACTTAGTCAATGAAATTTCATGTGCGGCGTTGGCACACAGAGAGAGTATTCGCCTAACAAAACTGAGCAACCCGGTTCGAATCTCAGCTGGCGCAAGTTTTTATTTTTATTTTTNTAGTCGCTTTTTATACCCGTTCGGGTATAAAGGTGAACAATTAGTCTCTTCATAGGACATGCTCGAACAAAAGCGATCAGTTCATTCCATATAAAGAGATCAAAAGTGGTATTAGTCGCATGCTCCTTTGCGATTGCTCCCGGAGTCATCCCGGATTAGTCCCATTTTTTGCAGGGAATATATATATTTACATGTATGTGTGTATGTAATACTTATGTATGTATGCATCAGGGTTNGACTATTCACTTTTAAAAAATAAAAATAAAAATTTGCGCCAGCTGAGATTCGAACCGGGGTGCTCAGGTTTGTTAGGCGAATACTCTCTCTGTGTGCCAACGCCGCACATGAAATATCATTTACTAAGTGCGTACATATAATTAAATCGTTAATAGTACCCATTAGAGATGAGTCGGGGGACTAATTGATCTCCAATTATACCCATAAGGGATGAGTCGAGACTAATTAACCTCCATTAGTACCCGAATGAGACTAGTTGGGACTAATTAATACCCAATTGTACCCGATTGAGAGTAATCCCGGAATACTCTCTTTAGAGATTAGTCGCACAATTTTTTGCAGGGCACTGAAAAACTTTCCTTCCTACCAAGGCTCAAGAAAACGGCGTTTGACAGCATCCGATACATTTATTTCTGCTGGTTTTTACTACTTAAAATATGATTTCCAGTAAACAAAAAGATCAGAATTATAGCTACTATATATACATATATATAGCACACAAAAAAATAAAAAATTTGGTGTGTGTTTTTAACCAGACCCACCTACCGACATGTATTTCGACCCGCTGAATCCGAGTCTGCGGTCCGTTTCACTTCTAAATCCTCGAAATTTCGAGTAAATTGCGATAAACCGAAAAAAATGGCAAAAAATTCACATAGTTTATAGTTTTAATAAAGCCTTCGGGGTAAATAACGTGAAAAATCGTAGCAGAATTACAGATAATGCGAAACTACATCGAATTTTCGTCTCTCCTAAGCAAAAAATTGACTTGGCACTTTTTCACCTTTAGGTAACGATATATATATTAGTAAGGTAAAAATAAACCTCACGGTTAGGCTTGCCAAATGTCCAGGTCTATGAGCCTCCGGGCTTGGGACAAAATCTGCGCGCTGCGGGCTTGAAATTAATTTCTTCGAGTTGCGGTTAAAAACTTCAAGATTCTCCGATTTGCTGGAAATATGACTACCAATAAGTGGGTTTCTTTTTTGAATCGCTCTTCTAGTGCCATTTAAAATATTTTAACAACCTTGTCATTGTTGAAACTATTATCGGAACTGCATTTCAAAGAAACATTTCTGACTTATAAACCTGCCTTTATATATCCATCAATTCAATCACTTGATATACATTTAGATACGCAGTGGATAAAACTTTTTATAGCGTATACGGAGTTCAGAGAATTGCCGAAGGTAATTGGTAAAATTCTACCTACACCAGTAAAAAACGAGCTTTTTAAAAGGTATTTGATATAATGGCAAACAGTTGGACCGATCCAAGAAAGAGAATGAGGTAAAACTGATATTGTCAAAATTTGGCTAGCCTACTCACAGTGCTGACAATGTTTTATGAGCAAAGAAACCCACCAAAATTTGAAGCGTCCTACCATCCTACCTACGAGAAAAAAAAACCTACCAATTTTGGTAGGAAAAGCCCAAAACGGCAACCCTGGTATGCATTTTTATTAATTCAGTTCGTCAATGCCTGAGCATTCAAAAAAAAAACAGTGTCGAATTTGTGCTCGTAGCAATGTGCTCCATTGGTGATGGCGTTAAATCTCAGTTTTCAAGTAACACCCACGTGCATGGAAGGCCTAAAATTTTTCACTCATGTTAAACAAAGTGTTTATGATAGTCTGGCGCATCCGACACCTTGCTATGCTATAAGGGAACATTTGTCATTTTCGGATGAATTACGGCAGATCATACATAAATTTTTTTTTTTTTGTACATATTTTTGTTTTTATATGGACAGTGATAATGAGACTATTATGTATATTGTAATTTTGTTGTGACGTTATATATTTAGTATGATGTATGTATGTATATATGTACATGCGTAGGTTATGTACCATACGTATCTATATATAGGGTGGTATTATCACTTGCGAAGCGAACGGTTTGGCGAAGCGAATTAAAAGGCAGGGAAGGTATTAAAAGTGCGCGCGATGCAAAGAACTTGCACAAGCTGCTAAAAGCGAACACTCTTAATGCATATTTAAGTTGCGTTCGCCAATCCATTCGCTTCGCCAAATTCATTCGCTCCGCAAGTGATAATACCGCCCACAATCTTCATTTGTCTCAGAGTGCGCAAATAGTAAAATGATTGCCCGTAGTGACATTTTTTTAATTTACTCTTAATAGAACGGAAAAATTATTAAAATGTACTGTGAAACTGCTTTAAGATTAAAATTAAAGGTTTTTAAGATTTTGTGGAGTATGAAACAAATAAAAATTAATCGATAGTGGCTCAGCTGTTTTTATTTTATTTTCTTTATTTTTCGCATTAACTTTGCGTTTGCAAAACATTAGGTTGGATTACATCCCATACTTAGTCGTTTTTCGTTTAGTTTTCATTTTGGCGTCAATAAGCAAATTGTGCAGTTGTAGCTTACTAGAAAAAAAACCAAATTAACTTTTGCCATACAATACTAGCTCTAACTGAAATTAAATATTCCGTAGCAACAACAATGCGACGCGACGACCTTCCACCGCTGAACATTTTGCATTCACTGCGCTCCGCGGATTCTATTTCTATTTATTACTCATTCAATCCGAATGGTCCAAACAGAAATCACCTTCACCTTTTGTTTACGTTCCACTCTTTGTTGGCCACTGCTTCCTATATATAAAAATCAACCTTAGCTATTCTAGCTATTAAATATTACTCAATTATTCTAGAATCTAGATACAAATGTATGTAAGTATGTATTATTTTTTGCCAAGCGCCTTTCGCTCTAAACTGGCATGGGAAAAATAGGTGCCACACCTTATTTACTGGTGCTTAAAATACATACTAAATTATATATAGTCAGCGTTGCCACAACATTTTTTTTTTTTAATTTTCCACCAAACTCACCAGAAAAAGTTACGAAATTCAAAAAAAAAAAACAAAAATTACCAAACTTATTTTATGTGCAGAACTGTACAGGTGTATGTGTGTGTGTGCATATATCCGAATACAATGGGTCGGTATCAGATAACATAAAGTTAAAATCCCACAACAAATTTTTCAATCAATTTGCGCTTTTCATGCTTCCAGCGCTCCATTCAGCTATAACTTTTATGTCTGGCGTTTGGTGAGGTTTTCAAACTTAAGTGTGACCGAGGTAATACATTTGTCGATTGCGCGTCGTTTTAAAAAATTGGTACTGTCTTATGGCACATAAACAAATATTTTGCATTTGTATATATCGTCGCTACCATGTCAAACTATTGAATGAGAAAACTCGAAATTTAACGATTCGCCAATTTGCGTACCACTCTAAATGCATGGGCAAGGTATCGTAATTGAAAAACCATTTTCGAACATTCGATAGTTTGACATGGTAGCGACGATATGTATTTACATTAATCTTCATCCCTATAAGGCCCATTACACAGCATGATTTCCGGTAGACCGACTATGCACCGTTAGACTTTTTATAAGGCTACTCAGATGGCCGTATTTATGCGAATAAACCCTCAAACTTCGGAGCTTTTGAAAATTAACTTTTGTCCAGTTATGGCCAAGATATCGCCTAATATACAACAATATCAACAATTGGTCGAAAATACCTCAAAAAAAAAAAAACGCTTGAAGGCAGTCCTGAAAGCTTAAGACAAAGTGAAGTCCCTTACTGAATGCCGCAGGCTTTTGAACGAGAATACATGTACATAGATCTCTACTAATATGTAAATATGTATACTTAGTTGCCGGGGTACACTGGGATATTAACGAATTGACAAGGAAAGGTACGACCACCCATAACCCCCCAGGAAACGTACATATACATACATACATACATACATACATATATCAATAGATACTTTTAATCAGTTTGTTAGAGATCACGCCATTCTAGAAGCCAATGAACGCTGAAACAACTTCCAGGTTTACCTGGTCACCTGGTCTTTCTACAGGGTGGGCCAAATAAGACCTACCAATGTTATTAAACACGTATAACTTCTTTATTTATAGGTAAAATTTCCTTTTAGCTACTTAGCTGGCAAGAAACATGTGATTAGTTTAACGGGATTTAGATACAAAAACCAATTTAAATGAGTAATCACGCGAGGTATTTGCGTAATATATATACTCTTTTAAAATATTAGTCACGTATATATGGAAACAAAAATTTCCCTATCCACTTTCCCATTAACAATTCACAATAGAGCATTTTTTTTTCACTTGACAACACTACCCTTCAGGTCGCGTATTTTTTAACCGACCTGGCTGAGCTCGGATAAATAGCCGAGTTTGTGTTGTTGCATTGCGTGTATTTCGTCATTTAAGCGAGTGTTCTTTTGTAGCTCTATTGCAAAAGAATGCACCTTATGTTATAGTTAATCTCTTATATAATCTTATAATGGATACGTACAGCAAGACCACCAACAACAACGACTACAATACGCTATTCGTTTTAGACAATTAGCCAAACAAATTGATTCTTTAGGTATGTTTTCATGTCGGATGAAGCGCATTTCCATTTAAGTGTTGATGTCAACAAGCAAAAATGTAGATTGTGGGCCTTTCACCCATCCAGATGCACTGTTTGGTGCAGTGTTATGGCCGAAAAAGTTATCGGCCCATATTTCTTCGAGAATGAGAATGAAACGCCAGAAACGATTTCTGGAGCTTCTTACAACGGCCAACGGCAAAGCAGCATCCTAATTTGTGGTTCCAACAAGATGGAACGAATCGAAAAAGTTACCAAATTGAAAAGTAAATTACCAAATTTGATAAAGAAGTAAAAAAAAAATTACCAACTTTTGTTAAAAATTACCAAAGCGGCAACGCTGCATATAATAGGGCTGATGGCGTTCGAACTACGACTTGAGTTTTGTGAATGGGAGATTGTATAAAATGTGCGCTGCACAGTTTTTGTGATTAAGTAAAATATATGTATGTATGTATGTATGTATGTATGTACGTGGTATACTTATTTTAATTTTAATACATACTTTGATTTGAAAGAAGCTTATTCTCTGCCTCATTATTGGCGCACCCGATATACATATCGAGCCCTAACCGCCAAAATAACGTAGGCGAAATTTTTTCAAAATTTTCATCTGCATCTAGATGCTCTAGAAATATTTCTGCATCAAAAATAAAATTTCGAAAAAAATGTTGCTTACGTTATTTTGGCGGTTAGGGCTCGATATGTATTCTTTGGTTGCTGGGATAGAAAGCGAATTCGTACGTATGTACATATATATGTATGCGTAGTCTAGATATGCGGCAAGCAGCATTGAGTGAGTGCTTCATCGCTGAAAATTGGCAACGAAACCTACGCGCGCGCGATGACGATGCCATGACAAGATGCGCTGCGTGCGATACGATGCGATACGATGCGATGCTGTGTGTGGCGTTCCACATACTTTGGCCAATGAACATGACGCATATCTCGTCTATTTCGGGCTGTGATTTCTTGTTCTCGTTCATTGTTTGATGGCTTAATTTTTATTTATATTTTTTAATAGTACATTTGTATATACATACATACATACATACGTACATATGTATGCATATGTAACTTTGTCCAAGTAAGCGAAAAGATTTGGGTAAATATCGTGGACTCGAATGGATAGGAGAATCTTTTAAGATATAGTTTCACCTGAAATACAAAAAGCCTAGCCAAACAAATATCAAAAATTAAATTTTTGATTGGATTTCATCGCATTGCAACTCCCCACATCGTTTTATGCAAAAAAAATGGATTTGTATTTAATTTAGTCGTATCAAATAACTATGGAAATTTTGCATTCGTAGTATTTGTTTTTAAATTAGAGGATAAAGTGAAAAATTTCCAACATATGTACTTATGTACTTAACTTATAATAACTCCTTCAAAAGTAAAATCGTTCGGCTGAGAACAGAACGAATGGTCGCGGTAGTTGCAATCGAAAAGAGTTTAGTTAGGGCCCGTCTTCAACTGGGCACATTACATTGGCAAATATGCCAGACATGTTTCTTTATGGATGGATATATATGTATATATATATAGTGAGATTTTTTTCGATTTGTTATCCAAAAGCCAACACTTCACACCACACCTTGCCGCGTCGCGTCTCATAGTCACCGTCACAGCCGTCATAAGTCATCAATTCCGATCGCCGTATCGTCTTGCTGAGATTTTTATTTCCGACAACCATTGACAATGTATCCATATAAATGAATTGTTATGTTTGTCCTCGGTTGGCAGGGGTTACAATCTGTGATCATTATGCAAGAGTTGAAGAGGTCAGTTTGCGCTTGCACAACGCCGAGATAAGAGAGGCTGCCACAAACAAAGCAATCAATCTTTGAATGCACATTTGTACCTGTGTTTGTTTGTACATATGTATGGCGAGCCTAGAAAGGAGGAGAATTACAAATAGCGGTGGGAGGTGGGTTGTGTGTCGGTCGTCTGTTGTTGCGATCAGATCAGATTAGCTGATTAATGGTCAAACAAAAGCTGTTGAAGTACCATAAAAAACGTACATATGTACATACTTACAACATAGTAACATAAACTTGTAGATATGTATCTATGTATCTATGAACATACGATGCATGTGTGCACATAGGTAATAACATATAAATATGTTGGCACATACACCTTCGTAGATGTGGGTATTAACTTGGATATCTTATTGTAAAGTCATCTTGTTTTTTCTTCTATCTTTTGATAAAAACAATTTTGTCATACACACCCCCATACTTACATACCGTGGTCGAAGTAATTATTTTGACAAGTTTTAACGTATTATTTTTTCTGTTATTTAATTTTGGTTATTTTGTTATAAAATATATTTCATTCTTTAACAAAATGCATGGAAATCTAAGTTTCAAAGTTTGTGCAACATTAAAAAAAAAAATCAAAAAACTTTCATAAACATTTCTAGCTTTTTTAATTGAGATTTCCTTGAAAGATTCTGAGTATGCAGTTTTGCATCCCATTGAATAAAGTACAAGTTTCAAATAGCTCTAAAAATTACGGTAGTTTTTTTTAGAATTTTTTGTCCCGGTCGCTTCCATATATGTAGCTCAACTTATTTTTATACGTAAAAACCCATAATATCTTCGATAAAAAAACTCTAAAAAATCAACGGTAATTTTTAGCCATTTGAAACTTTCACATTTGCCCCTCGAATTTTTACGAGAGTTTATTGAATTTTTTTTAATACATATTGCAAAAAATTTCAGACTTGGATTTACACGGGTTTTATTAAAGAATGAACTACCTACATATATTTTTAAAACAAAAATAATAAAAATTAAAGAACAAAAAAAAAATAATACGTTGCCAAAATGTGGTGCGGCTATAATTATTTCGACCACTGTATGCATGTACTTATTTGATGCCACTTTCTAACCATTATCCACTTTGCGTTTTATTGTCCGTGGTGAATTTTTTACTAAATATTTTTAACTTTTGTTTCGTTCCAGGTGTTGTACCATGAAATTGTATCACATGCGCGAGTTGTAAGCGCCTGCATCCGAGCTGCATCAGAAAAGCACCAGGGGCAGGTGTATCTGCAACAACAGCAAGAAGAAGAGCAACAGCTGCAATCGTTCGACAGTTGCGGCACAACAATAGCGGAACTAAGCAATTCATCACTCACATCCAACGAAGAGGAACCACCAACGACAACAAAGGAAGCAACAGGTGAAGGCGAACAACAAGCCAGCGACGAATTGAGCAGCGACAGCAGCAGCAGCGGAATTGAAACTGCGGAAAAGTCATCCCTGTCGCCGAGGAAATCATCTGCTAGGTCAGCCACTGGCTCTCCTGAGCTAGCGGAAAGTTCTTCCAAGATTGTTGAGGATAGCTTGGATCGCTTGCAGAACCGTTATCACTTGTTATATTTGAAGGCATTCGAGGTGCAACTTTGGCTCGACGGTTTACTGCGCAAGAAAAGCTCGACTGCGGTAAGTTGCATATACATATAAATGGATACTATATGTATGTATGTATGCACATATAAGATAGCCGAACCTGAAACTCAAAATCGCATTTGCGGCGAAGTAGGCTTTGAGGTTTAAGCAGATCTGAATAACGTCTTGCAAGTTTATGAGCGGATACTGACAGAATGCAATAAAAGGTGTCTGATAACGCAGTCATGGACTCTGTATGGACATCAATTACAATTGGCCGAGATGCAGTCTAAACCGTTTATGCACCACCGATTGAGCTCACTGGGTCCTACCCAGTGGTGATACACGTGGGCCACTCGCTTGGTTATATGTAGTGTTGGATAAAGAACGATTCCAGAAATACCCTGCATTTGGTGTAATTTTGTTAATTAATGACACTCTTTTTTAAGGCGAAACCAACCTTTTCTTTGTTTTGTCGAGATTGTAAAAAGCGCTTAAAAGGTGCTGCAGTATGGGAGCGTTCACAATAACAGCTTGAAGTGAACTTTCGCCTTCTTAACGAAATGTTTTCGAGCTTCGAATCCAACTAAAACTTCACTGCAAGCTGACACATTCTAAACGCTCCTTGCTCCTCAAAATGCTTCCTCTTAGAATTTGTGTTCTGTTCTGAGTCATACAACTATTACAAACATACATATATGTATATACATACTAAATAGTAAGCCCAAAGTAATTTGTGCACTCTCAATCACTTATGTGCGTACACATGTATATTAGGGCGGGTCGAAAATCTAATTTTTCTCAAATCCCTTGGTAATAGTGAAAATATATTGTATCATGAAGTCAACAACAAGCCTGCAAAATACTAGTATTTTATTTTGATTGTAAGAGCCCGCGCATCGACCGCTAAGTGTTCCTGTTAAAAATTCTGGGTTCATCAATTAGGTTTGGTGCATATTATTAGATAATGAATCCGTTAACGTAAAAGCTAAAGTCAAATATCATTTCTCGCAGCCCTATAGTTTATGGTTAATCTCAAACTTATCTGTTTTCAATAAAATTGTAATTGTTCTCTTGATAATTGCACTGGGTTATAGTCAAAAGGTGTAAAGAATAGCATTAATATTGCTGGCCTGCATTTATGTTACTGTTTCCAAATATTCTAATCCTTTTTAGCTATTAGCTATAGTTTGCGAATTTTTCCAAATTTTGGAACAATTTCGGTAGCTCTAATAGAAAAGCCATTATTTTCCATCATCGTGGAAAAATTTTGTTTATACAAATGAGTTTGAGGAAACACCGAGCAGGCATAATTTCTAGAAGCACTTATTAGTTTACTTATGTTTACGCATACAATATAAAAATTGGAAATATAGGAAATTTAATTTTCAAAATTCATACACTTTGACTCGATTGCGAGGGCTAAAGATAAGTTTTAAATTAATCTTTCGTGGCCAATAACAATTGGCTTAGACTTAAAACATTTACTATTATAATACGGTCAAATGCCTTTTATTTTCCCCCATACAAAATCGACCCAGCCTAATGTACATGTACATATGTAACGATGTGTGTCTATATGTAGGTATGCCTATGTGTGCACAAATTTCCATTGCTCTACATTTGCTCCATATAATTTTCCATTATTGATGCTGGTGCTTCAACAGGTTTTGTAAAGCATATTTATCTTGAATTATTTCGCTGCCGATGGGACCAAATAGCGCTTCGAAAAGGTGTTATTTTCACTATGATAAATGTAGTGATTTTGTTTTTAGAATTGACGCTTCGCATTTCATTCGCCATTTGATAGGTAGGTGGTGTTCTACTCGCCGTACTCACTCACACACGCCGACGAGAGATTTGTAATCAATCAAATCGCACTTCGCAGTTCGCAACTTTCAAGCCATAGCAATTCAGTTTGACCAAAACTTTCACAGTTTTATAAGGCTTTATACACTAGGCCGAACGATACGAAGAGTAAAAGTTTACTGATACTGTACAACGTACGTACATACATACATACATACATACATATGTATGTGTGGCCGAGTTTTACGGTAAACCGCAAAGCCCACACTAGCCGAGGAAGAGTGTAGTCGTAGTCAGGTTGGATGTCACTCCATGGAAAAGATCAAATCGAATAAAAATCAATCATCACAGCCAAATGGCGAGCATCGACCTTAAATCACAGTTCGCTTGTAAGCGGCTCTCAAGCGCGATCAGGCAGGCGGCAGCAGCAGTGACAATCTCCCTTGTCACGCTTTGCCTCGCTCCACTAAACGCTGTCGCTATGCCGGTCGACTAGTAAAATCTCTTGCGCTGACATTAATTCATGTTAGGTGTCAGACTTTAGATTGGCAGTTGGCGGCAGTTATGTATATCTAGCCATTAATTAAGCCCTGTTGCGGCGCGTATTGTTCGGCAGTCAACAGCTGGCAATTACACTGGCAAATGAGAGGGTATCGATGACCTCGTCGCTACAGTTGCGTGCTGGACACGCTAGATGCTCTGGATGTCGTAATTTTTGATATGCACAAGGTCTTAAATCACTAGAGGAGGCATTGCACGCAGCAGACGATCTGCCATCTGTGTTTTTGCCATCGAAATTGAATCCATAGTGCACCGCCATAACCGACCAAAGCAGTGCAACCATTAGCCATTAAACAGAAAGACTTCACGGAAAGAGAAAACTCTTTGAAGTAATGGAAGAAGTAAGCATACAAAAAATAAATAAAATTGTAGATACTATTCAACTAAGTGCAGCGGGGCGCACATGCGCAGGACCAGTTATCGATTAGAGCGCAGTTATACATAGCTAAGTGGCATGGACTCTGTNAAAAAAAAAAAAAAAAAAAAAAAAAAAAAAAAAAAAAAAAAAAAAAAAAAAAAAAAAAAAAAAAAAAAAAAAAAAAAAAAAAAAAAAAAAAAAGATTGCGAGCAAACAAAACGCGGAAAAAAGGAAGGTTAACAATGACATGCTATGCGGCTTATGTACATACATACATACATACATACATCAATAAGCTGCAACATTTCTGCCGATGTTCATGTTGCGGCATTAAACAATACCTACTTTGTTGTTGTTGGAGAAGCTGAGTTTTTTGTTGCGAACCCATAAATCAGTTTCTGACAAAAAATAAATATTTTCACAATGTTATTTGATTTCCCATCTCTAATCGCCAGCAAAGAGCTTTTGCCCCAATGTTTACATTTTTCCCACTACTAGACACGGAAGCTGTGGACGAAAGGATGTGGTTAGTTAGTATCTCATTTACATACATTCAGGTTAGTTGTGGGAGCGAAAAATATGTATGCATATGTAAGCAGCTACCCTGATAATTTTTGTTTGAAATAAAGTTTTTATAACTTAACGGTTTAGTAATTAAGAATACAATGTTGTCTTCATAAAAAGCTTTCTACTAAGTAGTCTATTTGCATGCACCTTTTTTTAACCCCGTTCACTGCTTCCATTGTGGGTCTTTTTGATCAGATATTTATTTAACTTTCTTAAATATATTACTAACACTAAACATTTGGAAGTTCGATTTTACAGCCTTTGGAATTCATTGGCGAAGAAGCCATTTCCAAAAAAGCAGTGCGATGTTAACCAATCTTTAGAAACAACATACACAAATAAACAAAAGAAAGTTAATATTTGTGTACAGAAAAAAAATTAGGATTCGTTTTTCTAATCTTGAGGGGGTATTAAATATCTTACCGGGTAATAAAGTCCCAAGTTTTCTGAACTTTTTGTCCTAAACTTTGTATTGTCCTTTGTGGAAGACTTGCTGCTAGCTCATAAAAACTCGACTAGATTGGAAGGATTCTCAACCAAAATCCTCTAGCGTAGCTAAACTTTGCGGAATAGTGAAAAAAAGATTAGATTCACCGCTAAAGATTTAAAGCTGATGATTCTCGGTGTAACTAACGTTTGCTTACAGTTTCATTGAAGTCCTTAACGGTGCTAAAAAACGCTTATCGCACTTTTTTTCAAGCGGCGATTCCAAAACCCCCTGAGCAACATAAATGCGGAATTTCTGTATTGGTCTGGAACCGTTTCCAGTTTGGGACATATTCATTAGACCACGTAAAAAATAAACAAACAAAAAATCTGAAATTCGACCCGAATAAGACTCAAATTTTAGCATTTGCTATATTTAGTAAAGATCATCCATGCATCTCTCCTCTCTCGCTCTTGTAAGAGGTACCGCGTCGAGCATTTAGTTTTCACATAGGAATCACACGTAAGAAAATGAGTTCTTTCCTTTTGAGATCAATTTTTATTTTGTATTACCAAGCTATGAAAAAGCATCCGGGAAGTGCAGAAAAAGCCGCCAAACACACATCTATGCAAAGTAAACAAGCCCCCCGCTGCATCCATTTTTCGATAGTTCCGAACTTGTTCTAAATTCGACACCTTAAATAAAGATTTATAATAGAAAAAGTGAAATAAAGTGCACAATACTTAAGTGGCATGCAATCAATGTATTTATACAGTTTCGCGAGTTTTCATTGATCCTAGAAAATTATGTTAACCTCAACAGGAAAGAACTGATTTTCTTACGTCCTATGGGAAAATTAAAGGCTCGGCGCGGCAGCTCTTACAATTGTCCTAAATTCTAAATTGTCAAATTCTAAAATTTAGTCCTATTCTGGTCGCATTGCAGGATTTTTTTTTGACGTTGTCTAATATGCATACATATGTATGTATGTACAAACATATGAATGTATTTTGCGGAATACCCGCACTGAACAATTTCGCCTTTTCAAATTTAATTGAAATAATTATTTAATTTCATTTTGTTTAGTTTTAAGATTTTTTTTTTATTTTACTCATACATACATACCTATTCATGTACGTACGTACGTATACATACTATATGCATGTTTTGTTACTTATTTATTTTTTTATTTTTTTTTGCAAACGAATTGGTTAATCACTTCTCTGTTACACAACTTGCAACGTCCCAAGCGATTTTGGCTTTCTCAACAAAGCGGCGCGGCGCGGACTTCTATTAATCATGATTCGCGTTGGGATTTACCATTGTAGATAATTTACCTTCATGCTTGTAGCGTTAATTTTACGGCTCTTCTTCGGCTTACATCCAATCATTAAGCCCACATTAGCTGAATTAATGAATAGTATTTATGGACATCACTCATGAAGTGAAACCAGAAAAACATTTATTTCAATGTTTACTCAATTGTTCGGGGTCACAGGTTACAAACACAACGATTAGTGTTACGAGCTTTCGAAACCTTTATTTTTTTTTTAATTTAATACGATTTGCCACTTCAACCGTGGTGGTTTCAAATCAAATGCGTATCCAGTGTTTTTTTCATTTCTACTTTATATCCACTCAAATTTAAAATCAGCAAAGACTTTATCAATAATTGAAACTTTTAAACCGTAATTTATCGGCGTTCAACTAATTGACAACGAAATTCAAAATGATATTGTTAGCAAATTATGTTTATTTTTTATTTTTAATAATTTTTATTTAAAATATAATTCAATCTGTAACAGAAACCGCAATAATAAAAGTTTCAAAGCCTGCAAAATTTGCAAAAAAAAACTAATCAAACTTCAAAAAATTGTCATACAAATTTCCAATTTTTTAATCAGAATACATATTTAGAAAATTTTCGGGTATGCAGTTCTGTAGCGCATTCAATTGTAATCTAAGAAAGTGCAAGTCACAAGTCGTTAAAGATTACCGTTGATTTTTTAAGAATTTTTTTTTGTGGAGGGTGTCGCGGATTTTTTTTTTCATATAAAAAAAAATTGATCATGTGTTTATATGGAAGAAAATGCGCAACACCCTCCACGAAATGAATTCTAAAAAATTAACGGTAATTTTTAACGACTTGAGTCTTGCACTTTCTTAGACTACAATTGAATTGGCTACAGAACTGCATACCCGAAAATTTTCTAAATATTCTGATTAAAAA